>NW_026969731.1:0-29867 GCF_028390025.1 Pseudophryne corroboree
TAATGAACATCATCTTCTCCACATTTTCTGGAAGTAACCTCGTACGCCGATTGCTGACAAGGTGAGCGGCGGCACTAAACACTCTTTCGGAGTACACACTTGTGGGAGGGCAACTTAGGTAGAATAAAGCCAGTTTGTGCAAGGGCCTCCAAATTGCCTCTTTTTCCTGCCAGTATAAGTACGGACTGTCTGACGTGCCTACTTGGATGCGGTCACTCATATAATCCTCCACCATTCTTTCAATGGGGAGAGAATCATATGCAGTGCCAGTAGACGACATGTCCGACTCCGTAATCGTTGTCAGGTCCTTCAGTCCGGACCAGATGTCAGCATCAGCAGTCGCTCCAGACTGCCCTGCATCACCGCCAGCGGGTGGGCTCGGAATTCTGAGCCTTTTCCTCGCACCCCCAGTTGCGGGAGAATGTGAAGGAGGAGATGTTGACAGGTCGCGTTCCGCTTGACTTGACAATTTTCTCACCAGCAGGTCTTTGAACCCCAGCAGACTTGTGTGTGCCGGAAAGAGAGATCCAAGGTAGGTTTTAAATCTAGGATCGAGCACGGTGGCCAAAATGTAGTGCTCTGATTTCAACGGATTGACCACCCGTGAATCCTTGTTAAGTGAATTAAGGGCTCCATCCACAAGTCCCACATGCCTAGCGGAATCGCTCTGTGTTAGCTCCTCCTTCAATGTCTCCAGCTTCTTCTGCAAAAGCCTGATGAGGGGAATGACCTGACTCAGGCTGGCAGTGTCCGAACTGACTTCACGTGTGGCAAGTTCAAAGGGCAGCAGAACCTTGCACAACGTTGAAATCATTCTCCACTGCGCTTGAGACAGGTGCATTCCACCTCCTATATCGTGCTCAATTGTATAGGCTTGAATGGCCTTTTGCTGCTCCTCCAACCTCTGAAGCATATATAGGGTTGAATTCCACCTCGTTACCACTTCTTGCTTCAGATGATGGCAGGGCAGGTTCAGGCGTTTTTGGTGTTGCTCCAGTCTTCTGTACGTGGTGCCTGTACGCCGAAAGTGTCCCGCAATTCTTCTGGCCACCGACAGCATCTCTTGCACGCCCCTCTCGTTTTTTAAATAATTCTGCACCACCAAATTCAAGGTATGTGCAAAACATGGGACGTGCTGGAATTTGCCCATATTTAATGCACACACAATATTGCTGGCGTTGTCCGATGCCACAAATCCACAGGAGAGTCCAATTGGGGTAAGCCATTCCGCGATGATCTTCCTCAGTTGCCGTAAGAGGTTTTCAGCTGTGTGCGTATTCTGGAAACCGGTGATACAAAGCGTAGCCTGCCTAGGAAAGAGTTGGCGTTTGCGAGATGCTGCTACTGGTGCCGCCGCTGCTGTTCTTGCGGCGGGAGTCCATACATCTACCCAGTGGGCTGTCACAGTCATATAGTCCTGACCCTGCCCTGCTCCACTTGTCCACATGTCCGTGGTTAAGTGGACATTGGGTACAACTGCATTTTTTAGGACACTGGTGAGTCTTTTTCTGACGTCCGTGTACATTCTCGGTATCGCCTGCCTAGAGAAGTGGAACCTAGATGGTATTTGGTAACGGGGGCACACTACCTCAAGAAATTGTCTAGTTCCCTGTGAACTAACGGCGGATACCGGACGCACGTCTAACACCAACATAGTTGTCAAGGCCTCAGTTATCCGCTTTGCAACAGGATGACTGCTGTGATATTTCGTCTTCCTCGCAAAGGACTGTTGGACAGTCAATTGCTTGGTGGAAGTAGTAAAAGTGGGCTTACGACTTCCCCTCTGGGATGACCATCGACTCCCAGCAGCAACAACAGCAGCGCCAGCAGCAGTAGGCGTTACACGCAAGGATGCATCGGAGGAATCCCATGCAGGAGAGGACCCGTCAGAATTGCCAGTGACATGGCCTGCAGGACTATTGGCATTCCTGGGGAAGGAGGAAATTGACACTGAGGGAGTTGGTGGGGTGGTTTGCGTGAGCTTGGTTACAAGAGGAAGGGATTTACTGGTCAGTGGACTGCTTCCGCTGTCGCCCAAAGTTTTTGAACTTGTCACTGACTTATTATGAATGCGCTGCAGGTGACGTATAAGGGAGGATGTTCCGAGGTGGTTAACGTCCTTACCCCTACTTATTACAGCTTGACAAAGGCAACACACGGCTTGACACCTGTTGTCCGCATTTCTGTTGAAATACTTCCACACCGAAGAGCTGATTTTTTTGGTATTTTCACCAGGCATGTCAATGGCCATATTCCTCCCACGGACAACAGGTGTCTCCCCGGGTGCCTGACTTAAACAAACCACCTCACCATCAGAATCCTCCTGGTCAATTTCCTCCCCAGCGCCAGCAACACCCATATCCTCCTCATCCTGGTGTACTTCAACACTGACATCTTCAATCTGACTATCAGGAACTGGACTGCGGGTGCTCCTTCCAGCACTTGCAGGGGGCGTGCAAATGGTGGAAGGCGCATGCTCTTCACGTCCAGTGTTGGGAAGGTCAGGCATCGCAACCGACACAATTGGACTCTCCTTGTGGATTTGGGATTTCGAAGAACGCACAGTTCTTTGCTGTGCTTTTGCCAGCTTGAGTCTTTTCATTTTTCTAGCGAGAGGCTGAGTGCTTCCATCCTCATGTGAAGCTGAACCACTAGCCATGAACATAGGCCAGGGCCTCAGCCGTTCCTTGCCACTCCGTGTGGTAAATGGCATATTGGCAAGTTTACGCTTCTCCTCCGACAATTTTATTTTAGATTTTTGAGTCCTTTTTTTACTGATATTTGGTGTTTTGGATTTTACATGCTCTGTACTATGACATTGGGCATCGGCCTTGGCAGACAACGTTGCTGGCATTTCATCGTCTCGGCCATGACTAGTGGCAGCAGCTTCAGCACGAGGTGGAAGTCGATCTTGATCTTTCCCTATTTTTGGAACCTCAACATTTTTGTTCTCCATATTTTAATAGGCACAACTAAAAGGCACCTCAGGTAAACAATGGAGATGGATGGATACTAGTATACTTATGGATGACGAGCGACTGCCGACACAGAGGTAGCTACAGCCGTGGACTACCGTACTGTGTCTGCTGCTAATATAGACTGGATGATAATGAGATAAAATTAAAATATATATATATATATATCACACTAGTACTGCAGCCGGACAGGTATATATTATGTAATGACGGACCTGCTGGACACTGTCTGTCAGCACTGCAGACTCCTAAAGTAAGCTACTAGTATCAAGAAGATAGAAAAAAAAAAAAAACCACGGGTAGGTGGTATACAATTATGGATGGACGAGCGACTGCCGACACAGAGGTAACTACAGCCGTGGACTACCGTACTGTGTCTGCTGCTAATATAGACTGGATGATAATGAGATAAAATTAAAATATATATATATATCACACTAGTACTGCAGCCGGACAGGTATATATTATGTAATGACGGACCTGCTGGACACTGTCTGTCAGCACTGCAGACTCCTAAAGTAAGCTACTAGTATCAAGAAGATAGAAAAAAAAAACCACGGGTAGGTGGTATACAATTATGGATGGACGAGCGACTGCCGACACAGAGGTAGCTACAGCCGTGGACTACCGTACTGTGTCTGCTGCTAATATAGACTGGATGATAATGAGATAAAATTAAAATATATATATATATATCACACTAGTACTGCAGCCGGACAGGTATATATTATGTAATGACGGACCTGCTGGACACTGTCTGTCAGCACTGCAGACTCCTAAAGTAAGCTACTAGTATCAAGAAGATAGAAAAAAAAAACCATGGGTAGGTGGTATACAATTATGGATGGACGAGCGACTGCCGACACAGAGGTAGCTACAGCCGTGGACTACCGTACTGTGTCTGCTGCTAATATAGACTGGATGATAATGAGATAAAATTAAAATATATATATATTATATATCACACTAGTACTGCAGCCGGACAGGTATATATTATGTAATGACGGACCTGCTGGACACTGTCTGTCAGACTCAGCACTGCAGACTCCTAAAGTAAGCTACTAGTATCAAGAAGATAGAAAAAAAAAAAACCACGGGTAGGTGGTATACAATTATGGATGGACGAGCGACTGCCGACACAGAGGTAGCTACAGCCGTGGACTACCGTACTGTGTCTGCTGCTAATATAGACTGGATGATAATGAGATAAAATTAAAATATATATATATATATCACACTAGTACTGCAGCCGGACAGGTATATATTATGTAATGACGGACCTGCTGGACACTGTCTGCAGAATGCGTTTATAAAAACACCACACGACGAGTGTTTAACTTTTTCAGGCAGACAATCACAATATACTGGTGGTCAGCAGACAATCACAATACTGGTGGTCAGTGGTCACTGGTCAGTCACACTGGCAGTGGCACTCTGGCAGCAAAAGTGTGCACTGTACTTAAAATATGTACTCCTGCTATAACTGCTCCCCAGTCTCCCCCACAATTAAGCTGTGTGAGCAGTGAGCACTCAGCACAGTCAGATAATGATATACAGTATTATATATAATGCAGCACACTGGGCTGAGCACAGATATGGTATGTGACTGTGTCACACTGTGTATCATTTTTTTTCAGGCAGAGAACGGATTAATTAAACTGGTGGTCACTGGTCACACTATCAGCAGCAAGTAGTACTCCTCCTAATAATATGCTCCCCAAAATTTGTGTCTCTCTCTAGTACTCTAGTCTAAACGGAGAGGACGCCAGCCACGTCCTCTCCCTATCAATCTCAATGCACGTGTGAAAATGGCGGCGACGCGCGGCTCCTTATATAGAATCCGAGTCTCGCGATAGAATACGAGCCTCGCGAGAATCCGACAGCGGGATGATGACGTTCGGGCGCGCTCGGGTTAACCGAGCAAGGCGGGAAGATCCGAGTCGCTCGGCCCCGTGTAAAAAAACCTGAAGTTCGGGCGGGTTCGGATTCCGAGGAACCGAACCCGCTCATCTCTACCCTCTATACAGTACACTGACCTCTATATACCTGCTAGTACATCCCTGATGCCTATATTCCCTAAGCTAAATCCCTGACGCCTCTATTCCCTACGCTACATCCCTGACGCCTCTATTCCCTATGCTACATCCCTGACGCCTCTATACCCTACGCTACATCCCTGATGCCTCTATTCCCTACGCTACATTCCTGATGCCTCTATAACCTACGCTACATCCCTGACGCCTCTATACCCTACGCTACATCCCTGACGCCTCTATACAGTACAATGCATTACTGATCCCTCTAGACCATACATCCTCATTACATCAGAGAGATAGTGAAACACTGGAAAAAATAAGGATAAAGTGGACTACAGAAACTGATGCTCTAAACAAAGGAGAGAGAGAGAGAGAGAGAAAAGCACAAGGGAAAGTGGGCAATCGGAACACCATAGAGAGAGGAGAGATAGAAATGCCTGAAAAAGTAAAGGGGGTTGGGTATGGCATCCGGCGCTCGGGATTCCAGCAGTCACATGATACCTAATCCTAACCCTCTGGGGGGGTGGCGGATAGGGCTAACCCTCAGGGGGTGGCAGCTAGGACTAACCCCCCCCCCCTCCTAGTGCCTTCCCTAACACCCCCTCCCCCGGTCCTAACCCTCCCTCCAATACTCGCCTTCGGGATGTTGGCTGTCTGTGTGCCGGCACCAGTCTCCCAAGTGGTGTCAGGATTCCAACATCGGTCAAATGACCGCCGGTATACCGTCTGCCGGGATGGTAAATGTATCCTGAGGACAGGTAGTGAGTGTGGAGGGATAGGTGGTTCAGTAAAATGTAACAGCTCAAACTGCGATCATTCACTGATAAATTGATTTATAGCTCTCCCTTTTTAACCATTGCAGTCATAAAAGCAATGTTTTTTAAACTTTTAAATAAAGCTTGTTAGCATCCCCAGCACACTGTATATGCTGGGAGATGTAGTTCTCAATATGAAAACATTTAATTACTGTATGAACTCTAATTCCCCAACTGAAACCTCTCACAAACACACACTCCTAAATCTAGTACACACACACACACACATTTCCCCAGTACTGACAACTCTCATCACTTCCACACACTGACAACTCCCTCCTGCTCCTCTCCCCACTGACACTGACAGCTCCCTCACAGTCACACACATCCTCCACCCCCCCACACACACACTGATAGCACACATGCACAAATCCCCCCCTCCTCGACACTAACTGTCACGGACTGCTTGGGCAGCAGGGGGCAGGCTCTGACTTGAAGTGCTGAAATTCAACAGCTCTCTCGAACTTGCAAGGCATGGCTGTGCAGCTGTCTCCAGCCATCTCCTTGCCCACTGTGTAATTTGTGGCGTTCTCTGATGTTCCCCGCTCTGCCTCTACAACCGGCACATAATGTACAGCAGTGGTGACTCCTGAGTATGGGCCTGGAGAACTCCGCCTACCGGGGGGTAGGGATTAATAATTTCAAAGGGGCAGAGCTAGGAGTGAAGCAGTGGACAGCAGTTGAGGGGCGTTTCAAACTGTAACAGGGTTGGGACAATTTCAGTATCCTTCCCTCACCGTCTAATTGGTCAGTCCCACGCTGATTGCCATAGCGCCCTTTCGAGACTGCAGAACTCTATCCCTTAGCCACGGTTGGCACAGCTGGATGGTGCCCCTGGCAAGTGCCATCCTGGCCAAGGGGTAGATACGCCCCTGAGGGTCAGGGCCAGCAACAGAAATCTCGGGGCCCAGTACACTGATATCTCTGGGGCCCCCTCAACCCCCCCTTAACTTGGCAGAGGGATCTTTAAAAAAAAATGGAGCCTTTGACTCGGACCGTCAGTGAGGCCGGCAGGTGGTTTTCATACTGGGCTATCCAGCTCTTCGGTGGCGGTGGCAGGGACATTCAGAAAAGGGCCAGCACAGCAACATGCATAATAATGGCAATACAGTATGGACCACAGGGACTGGACAAAGTGATGGGGTAAAAGGAGGGGGGAGGGTTTAGTTGGCCTGTTAATTGTTTTCCTGCTTAAATTGAGCAGTTGGTGGATACACTTTAAAAAGCAATATTGGCACTGTGGCCCCATTATTTCTGTTCTTAATACTTGGAGCCCTGAACAAGTGTCCCCTTTGTCCCCCCTGTCACCGGGCCTGTTCAGGCGTTACCTATGGAGAAGCTGCGACATGACATCCTAGGACACGATACTGCACCATGCATCACCATTATATTTCAGTGTGCCTTGTCAATATTTAAATCTTGTTCTGTGTGACGTGAGTTGTAAATGGTTGAAAATCTCTGTGCTACAGTATCGTCACCATGTAGTTATAACAACACCGCAAAACCAAAAGACGTGTTTTGGTAGAGGGACTGCTGGAGGGGCCCATTGGGGCCCCCAGTTTGCTACCCCACCCCAGTATACCTGTGCTGTAGCCAGTGGAAGGGGCACTATCTTCCCGGTGATCTCTTCGGGAAGATGGTGCCGCACATAGAAAGCAAAGACTCTGGCTGCACTCTCCTGCCCTCGCTCTAAGCAAGGTGATCGGGCCACAAAAGGACCCCTGTCGGACCCCGGCCTGTGGGCCACAAAAGGATGCATTGGGGGCGGCATGCGGCCCATGGGTTTGACACCCCTGCCCTAGAGTATCAAAATTTGTTTCACGGCACCCCTAGGCCAAAGTTTTTTTTATTGAGAAATTCAGAAAAAAATATAAAATTAAGTAAATTGTGTTTATAGCATGTCATCCTCAGGTTCAGTTATGTTGTGAGGGAATGGTTTTGCCAATTTAATAAAGTATAAATAATTTTAATTGGTCCTGGACCACCAAACTATGCTACCAGTGCAAGAACCCCAGTTTGGAAACTACTGCCATAAAATAAACCTTTTTTGTTTTTTTTAAACTACATGTAATACACCTAAGATCTCAGTTCCTAAAAGGTTTTAAACCTTTGCATACAGTAAACTACACATATTTAAAAATCCTACACCGGGCCAATTTCATGGCAGTCTCGGATAGGAGGGCATTGTGGATTCACCAAGGGAATGCTGATGCTGACTCCAAGAAGAAAGGGAGTCTCTTCCCTATGAAGGTGAAGCCTTGTTTGGCGACGGCCTAGTTGATTTGATCTCGGCAGCTCCCGCAGGTAAGTCATCCTTCTTGCCCTATGTTCCCTCTCAACGGATGAAGACGCATCATTATCTGACGCAGTCATTTTGGCCCAATAGATATGCAAGAAGTTAAGATTCCCCTTTCTTTGCAGGTAGAGGAAGGAAAAGAGAGAAGAGGTCTGTAGCCTCTTCAAGATCGCAGGAGCAGAGATCGTCCTCTGCTTTTGCCAAATCCACTGCATGACGCTGGGGCTCTCTTGCAGGAGCCCGCACCAGTGGGGGGCACGTCTAAAACTCTTCAGTCAGTTCTGGATTCATTCGGACCTGGACTCGTGGGTTTTACAAATAGTGTCCCAAGGGTACAAACTGGGGTTTCAAGACGTTCCCCCTCACCGATTGTTCAAATCAGCCTTAGTCAGCAGGGAGAAGGTTTTTATTCAAGCCTCTTCGTGGTCCCGAAGCCGGACGGCTCAGTCAGACCAATCTGAAATCTGAAATCCCTTAATTTCTACCTAAAGAAATTCAATTTCAAGATGGAATCTCTCAGGGTAGTGATCTCCAGTCCGGGGGATAAAGGAGATTTCATGGTTTTGGTAGACATAAAGGATGCCTACTTATATGTTCCCATTTAGCCACTGCATCAAGCTACCTGAGGTTTGCAATTCAGGATTGTCATTACCAATTTCAGACGTTGCCGTTTGGTCTGTCCACGGCTCCGAGGATTTTCACCAGGGTGATGGCGGAAATGATGGTTCTCCTTCGCAAGCAAGGAGTCACAATTATCCCGTACTTGGATGATCTCCTGATAAAGGCGAGATCCAGGGACCAGTTGGTGCAAAACATCTACTCTCCCTGACAGTTCTTCAACAACATGGTTGGCTCCTAAACTTGCCAAAATCGCAGTTGGTCCCAATGACGCGGTTGTTGTTTTTGGGAGTGATACTGGACACAGAAGAGGTTTTCTTCTAGTGGAAAGGCTCTGGAGATCCAGAGTCTGGTCAAACAAATTCTGAAACCAGCAAGAGTGTTAATCCATCATTGCATTCAGTTGCTGGGGAAGATGGTTGCGGCCTACGAGGCCATTCAGTTTGGCAGGTTCCATGCCAGAGTGTTCCAGTGGGACCTGTTGGACAAGTGGTCCGGATCCCACCTACACATGCACCGGAGGATAATCCTGTCTTCCAAGACCAGAATCTCACTCCATTGGTGGCTGCACAGTTCTCACCACCTAGAGGGGCGATGGTTCGGGATCCAGGACGGGATCCTAGGGACCACGGATGCAACCCTCTGAGGCTGGAGAGCAGTCACACAGGGGGAAAACATCCAAGGAAGATGGTCAAGTCTTCCTTGGATGTTTTCATCTCCACATAAATGTTCTGGAGTTAAGGGCCATTTAATAACTGCAGACACAGTACGCACTGGGACGGGTGCCCAGCATCCTCTACGGACTAAGAGAAAAGGATTTACCGGTAGGTATTAAAATCCTATTTTCTCTAATGTCCTAGAGGATGCTGGGGACTCCGTAAGGACCATGGGGATAGACGGGCTCCGCAGGAGACATGGGCACTTTAAGAAAGACTTTAGTTCTGGGTGTGCACTGGCTCCTCCCTCTATGCCCCTCCTCCAGACCTCAGTTTGATACTGTACCCAGTGGAGACTGGGTGCTTTTCAGGAGCTCTCCTGAGCTTTCTGACAGAAAGTATTTTGTTAGGTTTTTCATTTTCAGGGAGCACTGCTGGCAACAGACTCCCTCATCGAGGGACTGAGGGGAGAGAAGCAGCCCTACTCTCTGAGTTGCAAGGTCCTGCTTCTTAGGCTACTGGACACCATTAGCTCAAGTGGGATTGGTACGCAGGATCTCACCCTCGCCGTCCGTCCCAGAGCCGCGCCGCCGTCCCCCTCGCAGAGCCGGAAGATAGAAGCCGGGTGAGTATGAGAAGAAAATAAGACTTCAGAGGCGGCAGAAGACTTCATGATCTTCACTGAGGTAACGCACAGCACTGCAGCTGTGCGCCTTTGCTCCCATACACCTCACATACTCCGGTCACTGTAAGGGTGCAGGGCGCAGGGGGGGCGCCCTGGGCAGCAATATAAACCTCTTTCGCAAAAATATAACATATATACAGCTGGGCACTTTATATATGTATAAGCCCCCACCAATTTTACAGTTTAAGCGGGACAGAAGCCCGCCTCCGAGGGGGCGGGGCTTCTCCCTCAGCACTCACCAGCGCCATTTTTTCTCCACAGCACCGCTGAGAGGAAGCTCCCCGGACTCTACCCTGCTTATACCACGTTAGACAAGAGGGTTGAAAAGAGGGGTGGGGGGGCACATAATTCGCAAATTACATACAGCAGCACTACTGGGCAAACATTAAGTTACTGTTTTATTCCTGGGTTATATAGCGCTGGGGGGTGTGCTGGCATACTCTCTCTCTGTCTCTCCAAAGGGCCTTGTGGGGAAACTGTCTTCAGAAAAAGCATTCCCTGTGTGTGAAGTGTGTCGGTACACGTGTGTCGACATGTCTGAGGAAGAAGGCTATATTAGAGAGGAGCGGGAGCAAATGAATGTGGTGTCTCCGCCGACAGCTGATTGGATGGATATGTGGAATGTTTTAAATGCTAGTGTAAACTCATTGCACAAAAGATTAGACAAGGCAGAAGCTTTGGGACAGTCAGGGTTTCAACCCATGCCTGATCCTATGTTGCAGGGACTGTCAGGGTCTCATAAGCGCCCACTATCCCAGATTGTTGACACAGATACCGACACGGATTCTGACTCCAGTGTCGATTACGATGATGCAAAGTTACAGCCAAAATTGGCAAAATCCATTCGATTTATGATTATGGCAATAAAAGATGTTTTGCACATCACAGAGGAACCCCCTGTCGCTGACAAGAGGGTACATATGTACAAGGGAAAGAAGCCTGAGGTAACCTTTCCCCCCTCACACGAGCTGAACGAGTTATGTGAAAAAGCTTGGGAATCTCCAGATAAAAGACTGCAGATTTCCAAAAGGATTCTTATGGCGTATCCTTTCCCATCAACGGATAGGTTACGATGGGAATCCTCCCCTAGGGTGGACAAAGCATTAACACGCTTATCCAAGAAGGTAGCCCTCCCGTCCCAGGATACGGCTACCCTCAAAGAGTGTGCTGACCGCAAACAGGAGATTACCCTGAAGTCCATTTATACACATTCAGGTACCTTACTCAGACCGGCAATTGCGTCGGCCTGGGTGTGTAGTGCTGTAGCGGCATGGACAAATACCTTATCTGAGGGGATGGATAGCCTAGACAAGGATACTATTTTATTGACCCTGGGGCATATAAGAGATGCTGTCCTATATATGTGTGTATGCAAACTACAGGTGGTGCTGCAGGGCCCACACCCTTTTACTTGTCTTGTAGAGCAGCTCTGAAGCTGTTACAGTGCCCAGCTGCTGCAAGAAATCAGCTTGAATGCTTCAGGGGCTTGGGCATGGCCAACATGAGCCCCACACCGAAGGAGGGTGGGGGTGTTTAATGCAAACTTGGGGTTATCCAAGCGCCGCAAAAGGCCGCCATGCCCTGCATGCCCCTTTTCTCTTTTCATATACAGATGAGGGTTCCAGCCAACTTTGGCCCACTGCTTGGATGACATCACCGTATGCAAATCCATCTGCTGCAGACCTTCCCCCAGGAATGCTTGCAATAGTTGTTGCATATGGTTTAATGTCTGAGGGTGCTTCAGTATTAGGCAGCCTTCCGCCCTCCCATGTTCATCTGAAAAGATGTGGTCTCCCTGCAGTTGTTGTCCCCAGACGAGAGTTCCCTTGTGCTTCCTCAGTTAAATCTCCTTAACTTGACGGGGGTGTGCCCGAGCAGCCACCCTCCCCAGCCCTATCCCAACACATACTTATCTTGCATATGAGATCTTTTGATCATGAAGATAGTTCTCACAGGTTGAGGTTCATCCTGGCCCCGCTCCCTGCTGGAGAGCGCTGATGGGGACAGCAGCGGGGCTTCAGCAGAAGGGTGAGTACGTGTGGCCAGAGACCTCCCTTCCCATGTGCAGGCCTGCAGAGTCTGCCGCGCAGGATGGGGCATGTGGCACTCTCCCTCCCAGGGGCTCTTCCAGATGTAGCTCCTCAGCAGTATTTTTCCCGGGCTGCGCGGCGCTCTCCCCGACTGGCATCCGCCCTGGAACACTGCCTTCCTCAACGCAACATCAGCAGGGGGCCCTGGCCTCATCACCATCCCAGGTCTTTCTCATGTATGTATCATGTATGTGTGTGTGATATATGTATGAATCATATATGTTTGTGATATATATATATATATGTATGTATCTATCTATCTATCGTATGTGTGTGTATATATATGTATCTATCATGTATGTATGTATGTATCTATCTTGTATGTATGTGTTCTATCTATCTATCTATCTATCTATCGTGTGTGTGATATATGTATGTATCTATCATGTATGTGTTATATGTATGTATCACACCTTCCTCTATACATATACATACATACATACATACATACATACATACATACACACACACACACACACACACACACACACACACACACACACCTATATCTGTACGTACACTGACATACACACACCAACATCTATACATTAACACGCTGACCCCTAAACGTACACCAACGTACCCACACCTGCATCTATACCTACACATGCTGACACGTGGACGTACACCGGCTTACCCACATGTGAATCTATACATACATGTGCTGACACCTGGACATACACTGATGTACCCACACCTAACATCTATACATACACATGCTAACACCTGGACGTATACAGACGTACCCACATTTGCATCCATGCATATATAGATGTAGGTGTGTGTACGTCAGTGTACGTCCAGGTGTCAACGCGTGTATGTATAGATGCAGGTGTGGGTACGTCTGTGTATGTCCAGGTGTCAGAATGTGTATGTATAGATGCAGGTGTGGGAAGGTCAGTGTAGGTTCAGGTGTCAGCGCGTGTATGTATAGATGCAGGTGCTTGTATGTCCAGATGTCAGTGCATGTATGTATAGATGCAAGTGTGGGTACGTCGGTGTATGTCCATTTGTCAGCGCGTGTATATATAGATGCAGGTGCTTGTATGTTGGTGTATGTCCAGGTGTCAGCATGTGTATGTATAGATGCAGGTGTGGGAATGTTGGTGTATGTCCAGGTGTCAGGGCGTGTATGTATGGATATAAGGTGTGGGTACATCAGTGTATGTCCAGGTGTTAGCGTGTATGTATAGATGTATATATACACACACATACGATAGATAGATAGATAGATAGATAGATAGATAGATAGATATTATAAGGGCACGGTCGTGCCCTTATATTAAGGCTGAATCGAACAAACGGAATTCTCCCATAGGGAACTTCTGAGATGGGGGCATGGTGTTTGAGGGGCTACACCTCAAAACTGATTGGACGTACTGAGCTGAAATTTGGCATGGGCGTGTAGAATCGTCACCCGGTGCTGCATGCCAAATTTCAGGGCAAAATAATAAAAAATGAGGAATTGGGAGTAACCTAAAGTTCCAACTGTCAGTTTTTTTCTGTGACTTCCTTTGTGGCTTTTTGACACCGTTTTCCTATAGAGTGAATTAGATATTTTTTGGGAAGGCATAACTCCGGATAGAGGACGAATTAAGACTTGGGGTTTGTTTTACTAGATAGAGTATGCCCCAGTGTAGTGCCTTTTGGGGTTGTGGTTTTTCAGAAAGTTATAGGGTTTTTTTAATTAAGAGAAATATGCCCCATTATAGAGATAGGGCTTTTCAATTTGTTGCGGCTGCGCAGTGGCCGCCAGGAGAGCGAGAGTGAGTGAGGGAAGGGGTCTCGTGCAGGCTGAGGTTATAAAAGTAGCTGCTGGCGGCGGGAGGAGAGCCAGCGGTTCCTGGGTGTGTGCACCTGCGGTCCCTTACAGACTGCAGCGACCCATTAGGACTGTGGAGGAGAGGGGTAGCGGCATAGCAGCCGCAGGCTTACCGAAAGTGCTCACTACTGAGCAATATGGTCCCCTTACCCGAAGTGGGAGCCGCAGCGGGAGGAATAGCTGGAGTTGCGCCGCAGGAGAAAGTCAGAGGACATCCAGAAGAGACATCCGGTGCAGCGCTGACTCCTGACTGACAGCGCTTGCCTACTGAGCGGTATGGTACCCCCACACCTGAAGCGGGTGCGGGAGCGGCAGCCGGAGAAGACAGCTGTGCTGCACGGAAGAAGTCAGGCAGCAGCAGCACCAGCGGGCTGAGGTGGGGAGGATCAGTATGGTCCCTTACGTGCGGCTCACATTCAGATCCATCCAGCTCCCTTCCCCTGCACCCTTAGCAGCCTGCCCCCACATCTCATTCACCCACCGCCGCAGACTCCTCCCCCACACGGTTATTATAATAAGGCCACCCCCCTACCCCCTTCCCTCCCTGCTGTGTGTCCAGCCACCCGCCCCCCTCACCTGCTGTGTGTCCGCCCCCCCCCTCACCTGCTGTGTGTCCAGCCCCCCCCCCTCACCTGCTGTGTGTCCGGCCTACCCCCCCCCTCCCTGCTGTGTGTCCAGCCACCCCCCCCCCTCACCTGCTGTGCGTCCGGCCTACCCCCCCCCTGCTGTGTGTCCAGCCCCCCCCCCTCCCTGCTGTGTCCGGCCTACCCCCCCTCCCTCCCTGCTGTTTGTCCGGCCTACCCCCCCCCTCCCTGCTGTGTGTCCAGACCCCCCCCTCACCTTCTGTGTGTCCAGCCACGCCCCCCCCCCTCACCTGCTGTGTGTCCGGCCTACCCCCCCCTCCCTGCTGTTTGTCCGGCCACCCTCCCCTCCCCTGCTGTGTGTCCGGCGGCCTACCCCCCCCCTCCCTGCTGTGTGTCCGGCCTACCCCCCCCCTCACCTGCTGTGTGTCCAGCCCCCCCCCTCACCTGCTGTGTGTCCAGCCCCCCCCTCCTCCCCTGCTGTGTGTCCGGCCTACCCCCCCCCTGCTGTTTGTCCGGCCACCCTCCCCTCCCCTGCTGTGTGTCTGGCCACCCTCCCCTCCCCTGCTGTGTCCGGCCTACCCCCCCCTCCCCTGCTGCGTGTCCAGCCCCCCCCTCCCCTGCTGCGTGTCCAGCCCCCCCCCTCACCTGCTGTGTGTCCAGCCCCCCCCTCACCTGCTGTGTGTCCAGCCCCCCCCTCACCTGCTGTGTGTCCAGCCCCCCCCCCTCACCTGCTGTGTGTCCAGCCCCCCCCTCACTTGCTGTGTGTCCAGCCCCCCCCCCTCACCTGCTGTGTGTCCAGCCCCCCCCCCTCACCTGCTGTGTGCCCAGCCCCCCCCCTCACCTGCTGTGTGCCCAGCCCCCCCCCCTCACCTGCTGTGTGTCCAGCCCCCCCTCACCTGCTGTGTGTCCAGCCCCCCCCTCACCTGCTGTGTGTCCAGCCACCCCCCCTCCCCTGCTGTGTATCCGGCCTACCCCCCCCTCCCTGCTGTTTGTCCGGCCACCCTCCCCTCCCCTGCTGTGTGTCCGGCCACCCTCCCCTCCCCTGCTGTGTGTCCTGCCTACCCCCCCTCCCCTGCTGTGTGTCCTGCCTACCCCCCCCCCCCTCACCTGCTGTGTGTCCGGCCTACCCTCCCCTCCCCCTCCCCTCCCCTGCTGTTTGTCTGGCCACCATCCCCTCCCCTCCCCTGCTGTGTGTTCGGCAACTCCCCCCTCTTCCCGCTGTGTTCGGCCACCCCCTACCCCCTCCCCTCCCTGCCGTGTGTCCGGTCACCCTCCCCTCTCTGCTGTGTGTCCAGCCACCCCCACCCCCCTCTCTGCTGTGTGTCCGGCCACCCCCCCCAGACACGCAGCGCCTGACACACACAGACATGCAACGCCTGACACGCATACGCATATGCAGCGCCTGACACACACGCACACACACAGCACCTGACACACACACACACACACACACACAGCACCTGACACACACGCAAACACACAGCACCTGACACACACACACACAGCACCTGACACTCACACGGACCTGACACACGCGCACACACACTCACACGCAGCACCTGACACACACGCAGCACCTGACACATGCACACACAGACGCAGCACCTGACACTCACACGGACCTGACACACACGCACACACTCACACGCGGCGCCTGACGCACATAGACATGCGGCGCCTGACGCACACTCGGCGCCTGACTCACACGCGGCGCCTGACTCACACGCGGCGCCTGACGCACACGCGGCGCCTGACAGACAGACACGCGGCGCCTGACAGACAGACACGCGGCGCCTGACAGACAGACACGCGGCGCCTGACAGACAGACACGCGGCGCCTGACAGACAGACACGCGGCGCCTGACAGACAGACACGCGGCGCCTGACAGACAGACACGCGGCGCCTGACAGACAGACACGCGGCGCCTGACAGACAGACACGCGGCGCCTGACAGACAGACACGCGGCGCCTGACACACACAGACACGCAGCGCCTGACACACACAGACACGCAGCGCCTGACGCACAGGCAGCGCCTGACACACACGCACACGCACAGGCAGCGCCTGACACACGCAGCGCCTGACACACGCAGCGCCTGACACACACACGCACCTGACACTCACATGCTCCTGACACACGCAGCACCTGACATACTCACACGCAGCACCTGACACACACGCAGACACGCAGCATCTGACACACACACACGCAGCACCTGACACACACACGCAGCACCTGACACACAAACACGCAGACACGCAGCGCCTGACACACACGCAGACACGCAGCGCCTGACACACACGCAGACACGCAGCGCCTGACACACACGCAGCGAATGACACACACGCAGCGCCTGACACACACGCAGAGCCTGACACACACGCAGACACGCAGCGCCTGACACACACGCAGACACGCAGCGCCTGACACACACGCAGCGCCTGACACACACGCAGACACGCAGCGCCTGACACACACGCAGACACGCAGCGCCTGACACACACGCAGACACGCAGCGCCTGACACACACGCAGACACGCAGCGCCTGACACACACGCAGCGCCTGACACACACGCAGCGCCTGACACACACGCAGACACGCAGCGCCTGACAGACACGCAGCGCCTGACACACACGCAGACACGCAGCGCCTGACACACACGCAGACACGCAGCGCCTGACACACACGCAGACACGCAGCGCCTGACACACACGCAGACACGCAGCGCATGACAGACACGCAGCGCCTGACACACACGCAGACACGCAGCACCTGACACACACGCAGACACGCAGCACCTGACAGACACGCACACACACACACACACAGCACCTGACACAGATATGCAGCGCCTGACACACACACGCAGACATACAGCGCCTGACACACACACACGCAGACATGCAGCACCTGACACACACATGCAGCACCTGACAGACACACACACCCACACACACACACAGACATGCAGCACCTGACACACCCACACACACACACATGCATCACCTGACACACCCACACACACAGACATGCATCACCTGACACACCCACACACATATACAGACATGCAGCACCTGACACACACACACACACACACACACACACAGACATGCAGCGCCTGACACACACACACACACACATACAGACATGCAGCACCTGACACACACACACACACACATACAAACATGCAGCACCTGACACACACACACACACACACACACACACGCAGCACCTGACACACATATATACATGTGGCATTTAACGCACACACGCACAGCACCTGACACACAATCATATACACTCAGAGCACCTAACACACACATACACTCGCAGCACCTCACACACACTCGTATACACACGCAGCACCTGCCACTCACACATATATACACATGCAGCACCTGCCACTCCCACATACATGAACAGCACCTGACACACACATACACGCGCAGCACCTGACAGTCACACACATACAGATGCGACAGCTGACACAAACACATACACGCTCAACACCTGACACCCACGTGGCAGCTGACGCATACAAATGCAGCACCTGAAATACACACATATACACGTGCAGCACCTGAGACACACACATACACGTACAGCACCTGAGACACACACACACACATGTATGTACACGCGCGGCTCCAGGCACACACATACGTACGTACACACGCGGCACTTGACACACACACGTACACGCGCGGCACCTGACACACACACACACGTACGTACATGTGTGGCACCTGACACACACACACGTATGCACACGTGTGGCTCCTGACACACACGCGCGTTGCTCCTGACACACACACATGTACGTACACGCTCGGCTCCTGACACACACACGTATGTATACGCGCGGCACCTGAAACCTACACGTATGTACGTATACGCGCGGCTCCTGACACCCTCACGCATGTACACGCGTGGCTCCTGGCACACACACACACACACACGTACACGCGCGGCACCTGACACATACACGCGTGTACGTACACACATGCACAGCACCTGACATACACACATGTAGGTACGCGCCACCTGACACACACACACACACGTACACGCACGACACCTGACACACACGTACGTACGTACGTACGTACGTACGTACGTACGCGCACGGCACCTGACACACACGTACATACTAGTGATGAGTGGGTTCGGTTCGTCGGAATCCGGACCCCCCGAACTTCACCCATTTTACATGGGTCCGAGGCAGGTTCGAACCTTCCCGCCTTGCTCGGCTAACCCGAGCGCGCCCGAACGTCATCATCCCGCTGTCGGATTCCCGCGAGATTCGGATGTCTGCATTCGTGGAAAGGGGTCCCATGTGTAAACATGGGACCCCTTTCAGTCCGTCTGGTCCGGGTGTTCGGTTTGTTGTTTTGCCAAGTACGTGGATTTAATCTGGAACCTGGATCAGGTGAGTATAATTATCTTTCTCTGACGTCCTAGTGGATGCTGGGACTCCGTCAGGACCATGGGGAATAGCGGCTCCGCAGGAGACAGGGCACAAAATTTAAAAGTTTGACCACTAGGTGGTGTGTACTGGCTCCTCCCCCTATGACCCTCCTCCAAGCCTCAGTTAGGTTTTTGTGCCCGTCCGAGCAGGGTGCAATCTAGGTGGCTCTCATAAAGAGCTGCTTAGAGTAAAAGTTTTGATAGGTTTCTTATTTTCAGTGAGTCCTGCTGGCAACAGGCTCACTGCAACGAGGGACCTAGGGGAGAAGAAGTGAACTCACCTGCGTGCAGGATGGATTTGCTTCTTAGGCTACTGGACACTAGCTCCAGAGGGACGATCACAGGTACAGCCTGGATGGGTCACCGGAGCCGCGCCGCCGACCCCCTTGCAGATGCCGAAGTAAGAAGAGGTCCAGAAACCGGCGGCTGAAGGCTTTTCAGTCTTCATGAGGTAGCGCACAGCACTGCAGCTGTGCGCCATTGCGCTCAGGCACACTTCACACCAGCGGTCACTGAGGGTGCAGGGCGCTGGGGGGGGCGCCCTGGGCAGCAACGAGATTACCTTTCTGGCTAAAAAGAATACATCACATATAGTCCCTGAGGCTATATGGATGTATTTCACCCCTGCCAGGTATCAGAAAAACCGGGAGAAGAGCCCGCCGAAATAGGGGGCGGGGCCTATCTCCTCAGCACACAGCGCCATTTCTCTATCGTCCTAGTGGATGCTGGGGTTCCTGAAAGGACCATGGGGAATAGCGGCTCCGCAGGAGACAGGGCACAAAAGTTAAGCTTTAGGATCAGGTGGTGTGCACTGGCTCCTCCCCCTATGACCCTCCTCCAAGCCTCAGTTAGGTTTTTGTGCCCGGCCGAGAAGGGTGCAATCTAGGTGGCTCTCCTAAAGAGCTGCTTAGAAAAGTTTAGTTTTAGGTTTTTTATTTTACAGTGAGTCCTGCTGGCAACAGGATCACTGCATCGAGGGACTTAGGGGAGAAGAAGTGAACTCACCTGCGTGCAGGATGGATTGGCTTCTTAGGCTACTGGACATTAGCTCCAGAGGGACGATCACAGGTACAGCCTGGATGGGTCACCGGAGCCGCGCCGCCGGCCCCCTTGCAGATGCCGAAAAGAGAAGAGGTCCAGAAATCGGCGGCAGAAGACTCTTCAGTCTTCTTAAGGTAGCGCACAGCACTGCAGCTGTGCGCCATTGCTCTCAGCACACTTCACACGGCAGTCACTGAGGGTGCAGGGCGGTGGGGGGGGGGCGCCCTGGGCAGCAATGGAAACCTGTTATTTGGCAAAAAATACCTCACATATAGCCTCCGGGGGCTATATGGAGATATTTAACCCCTGCCAGAATCCGTTGAAGAGCGGGAGACGAGCCCGCCGAAAAGTGGGCGGGGCCTATCTCCTCAGCACACAGCGCCATTTTCCCTCACAGAAAGGCTGGAGGGAAGGCTCCCAGGCTCTCCCCTGCACTGCACTACAGAAACAGGGTTAAAACAGAGAGGGGGGGCACTAATTTGGCGTTAGACATATATATAAAGATGCTATAAGGGAAAACACTTATATAAGGTTGTCCCTATATAATTATAGCGTTTTTGGTGTGTGCTGGCAAACTCTCCCTCTGTCTCTCCAAAGGGCTAGTGGGTCCTGTCCTCTATCAGAGCATTCCCTGTGTGTGTGCTGTGTGTCGGTACGTGTGTGTCGACATGTATGAGGACGATGTTGGTGAGGAGGCGGAGCAATTGCCTGTAATGGTGATGTCACTCTCTAGGGAGTCGACACCGGAATGGATGGCTTATTTAGGGAATTACGTGATAATGTCAACGCGCTGCAAGGTCGGTTGACGACATGAGACGGCCGACAAACAATTAGTACCGGTCCAGACGTCTCAAAAACACCGTCAGGGGTTTAAAACGCCCGTTTACCTTAGTCGGTCGACACAGACACAGACACGGACACTGAATCCAGTGTCGACGGTGAATAAACAAACGTATTCCTCATTAGGGCCACACGTTAAGGGCAATGAAGGAGGTGTTACATATTTCTGATACTACAAGTACCACAAAGATGGGTATTATGTGGCAGTGAAAAAACTACCGTAGTTTTTCCTGAATCAGATAAAATAAAATGAAGTGTGTGATGAGGCGTGGGTTTACCCCGATAGCAAATATTGGCGTTATACCTTTTCCCGCCAGAAGTTAGGGCGCGTTGGGAAACACCCCTTAGGGTGGATAAGGCGCTCACACGCTTATCATACGGCCGCCCTCAAGGAGCCAGCTGATATGAAGCTGGAGTAATATCCTAAAAAGTATATACACACATACGGTGGTTATACTGCGACCAGCGATCGCCTCAGCCTGGAAATGCAGTGCTGGGTTGGCTTGGTCGGATTCCCTGACTGAAAATATTTTAGTGATATAGAGCATTTAATAGGATGCAGTCTATATATATATATATATATATGCGAGATGCACAGAGGGATATTTGCACTCTGGCATCAAGATAAGTGCGTTGTCCATATCTGCCAGAAGATGTTATGGACACGACAGTGGTCAGGTGATGCAGACCCCATACGGCACATGAAAGTATGGTCGTATAAAGGAAAGTAGGTACTTGGGGTCGGTCCATCGGACCTGGGGGCCACGGCAACAGCTGGGAAATCCAACCTTTTTACCCCAAGTCACATCTCAGTAGAAAAAGACACTGTCTTTTCAGCCTCAATCCTTCCGTTCCCATAAGGGCATGCGGGCAAAAGGCCAGTCATATCTGCCCAGACATAGAGGAAAGGGAAGTAGACTGCAGAAGGCAGCCCCTTTCCAGGAACAGAAGCCCTCCAACGAGTCTGCCAAGTCCTCAGCAGGACGCTGGGGCCGTGCAAGCTAACTCAGGTGAGGTGGGGGGTCGTCTCAAGAGTCTCAGCGTGCAGTGGGATCACTCGCAAGTTGACCCCTAGATCGTACAAAGTATTATCCCAGGGGTACAGTTTGGAGATTCGAGACATCTTTTCCTCGCAGGTTCCTGAAGTCTGCTTTACCAAAGGCTCCCTCCGACAGGGAGGCAGTATTGGGAAAAAATTCACAAGCTGTATTTCCAGCAGGTGATAATCAAAGTACCCCTCCTACAATCAAGGAAAAGGGTATTAGTCTTCCACACTATATTGTGGTACTGAAGCCAGACGGCTTGGTGAGACATATTCTAAATCTGAAATTTTTGAACACTTACATACAAAGGTTCAAATCAAGATGGAGTCACTCAGACAGTGATAGCGAACCGGAAAAAAGGGGACTATATGGTGTCCTTGGACATCAAGGATTACCTCCATGTCCAAATTTGCCCTTCTCAACAAGGGTACCTATGGTTCGTGGTACAGAACTGTCAATATCAGTTTCTGACGCTGCCGTTGAATTATCCACGGCACCCCGGGCCTTTACCAAGGTAATGGCCGAAAAGATGATTCTCTTCAAAGAAAAGGGCATCTTAATTATCCCTTACTTGGACGATATCCTGAAAAGGGAAAGGTCCAGAGAACAGTTGGAGGTCGGAATAGCACTATCTAAAGTAGTTCTATGACAGCACGAGTGGATTCTAAATATTCCAAAAATCGCAGCGTTTTTCCGACGATACGTCTGCTGTTCCTAGGAATGATTCTGGGCATAGTCCAGAAAAAGGTGTTTCTCCTGGAGGAGAAAGCCAGGGAGCTATCCGAACTAGTCAGAAACCTCCTAAAACCAGGCCAAGTATCAGTGCATCAATGCACAGGAGTCCTGGGAAAAATGGTGGCTTCTTACGAAGCAATTCCATTCGGCAGATCTCACGCAAAAAATTTTCAGGGGGATTTGCTGGACGAATGGTCCGGATCGCATCTTCAGATGCATCAGCAGATAATCCTGTCTCCAAGGACAAGGGTGTCTCTTCTGTGGGGGCTGCAGAGTGCTCATCTTCTAGAGGACAGAACATTCAGCATTCAGGACTGTGTTCTGGTGACCACGGATGCCAGCCTGAGAGGCTGGGAAGCAGTCACACAGGGAAGAAATTTCCAAGGAATGTGGTCAAGTCTGGAGACTTTTCTCCATATGAATATACTGGAGCTAAGAGCAATTTCCAATGCTCTGAGCCTAGGAAGACCTCTGCTTCAAAGTCAGTCGGTGCTGATCTGGTCGGACATCATCATGGCAGTCGCCCACGTAAACAGACGGGGCGGCACAAGAAGCAGGAGGGCAATGACAGCAAGAACTTTTCGCTGAGCAAAAAATCATGTGATAACACTGTCAGCAGTGTTCATTCCGGGAGTGGAAAACTGAATTTCCTCAGCAGGAATGAATTCCACTCGGAAAAGTGGGAACTTCATCTGGAAGTTTCCACATGATTGTAAACCGTGGGAAAGACCAAAGGTGGTCATAAGATGGCGTCCCACCTGAAGCGCCAGGTCAAGAGACCCTCAGGCAATAGCTGGGTCGCTCTGGTAACACCGTGGGTGTACCAGTCGGGTATGTGTTCCCTCCTCTGCCTCTCATACCCAGGGTATTGAGAATTATAGGAAGGAGAGGAGTAAGAATTATACTCGTGGCTCCGGTTTGGCCAAGAAGGACTTGGTAACCGGAACTTCAAGAGATAAGAAGGGTCTTGATTCAGCAAGAATCATGTCTGTTCCAAGACTTACCGCAGCTGCGTTGACGCAGGGGCGGGTGAACGCCGGATCCTAAGGTAAAAAGGCATTCCGGAAGAGGTCATCCCTACCCTGGTCAGAGCCAGGAAGGAGGTGACCGCACAACATTATCACAGTTTAGGTGAAAATATGTTCCATGGTGTGAGGCCAGGAAGGCTCCACGGAAGAATTTCAACTAGGTTAATTCCTATATTTCCTGCAAACAGGAGTGTCTATGGGCCTCAAATTGGGGTCCATTAAGGTTCAAATTTCGGCCTGTCGATTTTCTTCCAGAAAGAATTGGCTTCAGTTCCTGAAGTCCAGAAGTTTGTCAAGGGAGTACTGCATATACAACCCCTTTGATGTCTCCAGTGGCACTGGGGGATCTCAACGTAGTTTTGGGGATTCCAAAAATCACATTGGTTTAAACCACTCAAATCTGTGGATTTGATATATCTCACATGGAAAGTGCCTCGGCCAGGCGAGTGTCAAAGTTGGCGGCTTTGTCTCACAAAGCCATATCTGATTGTCCATTCGGACAGAGCAAAGCTGCGGACTCGTCCCCAGTTTATCCCTAGGGTGGTGTCAGCGTTTTACCTGAACCAGCTTATTGTGGTACCTGCGGCTACTAGGGACTTGGAGGACTCCAGGTTGCTGGATGTTGTCAGGGCCCTGAAAATATAGTTTTCCAGGTCGGCTGGAGTCAGGAAATCTGACTTGCTGTTTTATCCTGTATGCACACAACAAGCTGGGTGCCCCTGCTTCTAAGCAGACTATTGCTCGTTGGATTTGTAGTACAATTCAGCTTGCACATTCTGTGGCAGGCTTGCCACAGCCAAAAATATGTAAATGCCCATTCCACAAGGAAGGTGGGCTCATCTTGGGTGGCTGCCCGAGGGGTCTCGGCTTTACAACTTTGCCGAGCGGCTACGTGGTCGGGGGAGAACACGTTTGTAAAATCCTACAAATTTGATACCCTGGCTAAGGAGGACCTGGAGTTCTCTCATTCGGTGCTGCAGAGTCATCCGCACTCTCCCGCCCGTTTGGGAGCTTTGGTATAATCCCCATGGTCCTTTCAGGAACCCCAGCATCCACTAGGACGATAGAGAAAATAAGAATTTACTTACCGATAATTCTATTTCTCGGAGTCCGTAGTGGATGCTGGGCGCCCATCCCAAGTGCGGATTATCTGCAATACTTGTACATAGTTATTGTTAACTAAATCGGGTTATTGTTGTAGTGAGCCATCTTTCAGAGGCTCCTCTGTTCTCATACTGTTAACTGGGTTCAGATCACAGGTTGTACAGTGTGATTGGTGTGGCTGGTATGAGTCTTACCCGGGATTCAAAATCCTTCCTTATTATGTACGCTCGTCCGGGCACAGTATCCTAACTGAGGCTTGGAGGAGGGTCATAGGGGGAGGAGCCAGTGCACACCACCTGATCCTAAAGCTTAACTTTTGTGCCCTGTCTCCTGCGGAGCCGCTATTCCCCATGGTCCTTTCAGGAACCCCAGCATCCACTACGGACTCCGAGAAATAGAATTATCGGTAAGTAAATTCTTATTTTTCCTACACAGCTCCGCTGCTAGGAAGGCTCCCAGGCTCTCCCCTGCACTGCACTACAGAAACAGGGTAAAAAACAGAGAGGGGGGGCATTTTTTGGCGATATTATATATATTTAAGCAGCTATAAGGAAACAACACTTATATAAGGTTGTTCCTATATAATTATAGCGCTTTGGTGTGTGCTGGCAAACTCTCCCTCTGTCTCCCCATAGGGCTAGTGGGGTCCTGTCTTCTATCAGAGCATTCCCTGTGTGTCTGCTGTGTGTCGGTACGTGTGTGTCGACATGTATGAGGACGATGTTGGTGTGGAGGCGGAGCAATTGCCGGTAATGGTGATGTCACCCCCTAGGGAGTCGACACCGGAATGGATGGCTTTGTTTATGGAATTACGTGATAATGTCAGCACGCTGCAAAAGTCGGTTGACGACATGAGACGGCCGACAAACCAATTAGTACCTGTACAGGCGTCTCAAACACCGTCAGGGGCTGTAAAACGCCCTTTGCCTCAGTCGGTCGACACAGACACGGACACCGAATCTAGTGTCGACGGTGAAGAAACGAACGTATTTTCCAGTAGGGCCACACGTTATATGATCACGGCAATGAAGGAGGCTTTGCATATCTCTGATACTGCAAGTACCACAAAAAGGGGTATTATGTGGGGTCTGAAAAAACTACCTGTAGTTTTTCCTGAATCAGAGGAATTGAATGACGTGTGTGATGAAGCGTGGGTTACCCCTGATAAAAAACTGCTAATTTCAAAGAAGTTATTGGCATTATACCCTTTCCCGCCAGAGGTTAGGGCGCGCTGGGAAACACCCCCTAGGGTGGACAAGGCGCTCACACGTTTATCCAAACAAGTGGCGTTACCGTCTCCTGATACGGCCGCCCTCAAGGATCCAGCTGATAGGAGGCTGGAAAATACTCTAAAAAGTATATACACACATACTGGTGTTATACTGCGACCAGCAATCGCCTCAGCCTGGATGTGCAGTGCTGGGGTGGCTTGGTCGGATTCCCTGACTGAAAATATTGATACCCTGGATAGGGACAGTATTTTATTGACTATAGAACAATTAAAGGATGCATTCCTTTATATGCGAGATACACAGAGAGATATCTGCACTCTGGCATCAAGAGTAAGTGCGATGTCCATATCTGCCAGAAGAAGTCTATGGACACGACAGTGGTCAGGCGATGCGGATTCCAAACGGCATATGGAAGTATTGCCGTATAAAGGGGAGGAATTATTTGGGGTCGGTCTATCGGATTTGGTAGCCACGGCAACAGCCGGGAAGTCCACCTTTTTACCTCAAGTCCCCTCCCAACAGAAAAAGACGCAGTCTTTTCAGCCGCAGCCCTTTCGTTCCTATAAGAACAAGCGAGCAAAAGGACATTCATATTTGCCCCGAGGCAAAGGAAAGGGTAAGAGACTGCACCAAGCAGCCCCTTCCCAGGAGCAGAAGTCCTCCCCGGCTTCTGCAAAGGCCTCAGCATGACGCTGGGACCTTACAAGCGGACTCAGGGGCGGTGGGGGGTCGCCTCAAGAATTTCAGCGCACAGTGGGCTCACTCGCAGGTGGACCCCTGGATCCTGCAGGTAATATCTCAGGGTTACAGGTTGGAATTCGAGAAGTCTCCCCCTCGCCGGTTCCTAAAGTCTGCTTTGCCAACGTCTCCCTCCGACAGGGCTACGGTTTTGGAAGCCATTCACAAGCTGTATTCTCAGCAGGTGATAGTCAAGGTACCCCTTCTACAACAGGGAAAGGGGTATTACTCCACGCTATTTGTGGTACCGAAGCCGGACGGCTCGGTAAGACCTATTTTAAATCTGAAATCTCTGAACCTGTACATACAAAAATTCAAGTTCAAGATGGAGTCACTCAGAGCAGTGATAGCGAATCTGGAAGAAGGGTATTTTATGGTGTCCTTGGACATCAAGGATGCTTACCTTCATGTCCCAATTTGCCCTTCACACCAAGGGTACCTCAGGTTCGTGGTACAAAACTGTCATTATCAGTTTCAAACGCTGCCGTTTGGATTGTCCACGGCACCCAGGGTCTTTACCAAGGTGATGGCCGAAATGATGATCCTTCTTCGAAGAGAAGGCGTATTAATTATCCCTTACTTGGACGATCTCCTGATAAGGGCAAGATCCAGAGAACAGCTGGAGGTCGGAGTAGCACTAACTCAAGTAGTGCTCCAACAGCACGGGTGGATTCTGAATTTTCCAAAATCCCAACTGATCCTGATGACACGTCTGCTGTAACTAGGGATGATTCTGGACACTGTTCAGAAAAAGGTATTTCTTCCAGAGGAGAAAGCCAGGGAGTTATCCGAACTAGTCAGGAACCTCCTAAAACCAGGGACAGTGTCTGTGCATCAATGCACAAGAGTCCTGGGAAAAATGGTGGCTTCTTACGAAGCGATTCCATTCGGCAGATTCCATGCACGAATTTTTCAGTGGGATCTGCTAGACAAATGGTCCGGATCGCATCTGCAGATGCATCAGCGCATAAAATTGTCGACAAGGACAAGGGTCTCTCTGCTATGGTGGTTGCAGAGTGCTCATCTGTTGGAGGGCCGCAGATTCGGCATACAGAACTGGGTCCTAGTGACCACGGATGCCAGCCTGAGAGGCTGGGGAGCGGTCACACAAGGAAGAAACTTCCAGGGCGTGTGGTCAAGCCTGGAAACGTCTCTTCACATAAATATACTGGAACTAAGAGCAATCTACAATGCTCTAAGCCTGGCAAAACCTCTGCTTCAGGGTCAGCCGGTGTTGATCCAGTCGGACAACATCACGGCAGTCGCCCACGTAAACAAACAAAAAACTGGACAGGTATTGCGCCAGGTCAAGAGATCCTCAGGCAATAGCTGTGGACGCTCTGGTAACACCATGGGTGTACCAGTCAGTGTATGTGTTTCCTCCTCTGCCTCTCATACCCAAGGTACTGAGAATTATACGGCAAAGGGGAGTAAGAACGATACTAGTGGCTCCGGACTGGCCAAGAAGGACTTGGTACCCGGAACTTCAGGAGATGCTCACGGAAGATCCGTGGCCTCTACCTCTAAGAAGGGATCTGCTTCAGCAGGGACCGTGTCTATTCCAAGACTTACCGCGGCTGCGTTTGACGGCATGGCGGTTGAACGCCGGATCCTAAAGGAAAAAGGCATTCCGGAAGAGGTCATCCCTACCCTGGTCAAAGCCAGGAAGGAGGTGACTGCACAACATTATCACCGCATTTGGAGAAAATATGTTGCATGGTGTGAGGCCAGGAAGGCCCCGACAGAGGAATTTCAACTGGGTCGATTCCTACATTTCCTGCAAACAGGATTATCTATGGGCCTCAAATTAGGGTCCATTAAGGTTCAAATTTCGGCCCTGTCGATTTTCTTCCAGAAAGAATTGGCTTCAGTTCCTGAAGTCCAGACTTTTGTAAAAGGAGTACTACATATACAGCCCCCGGTTGTGCCCCCAGTGGCACCGTGAGATCTCAATGTAGTTTTGAATTTTCTCAAATCCCATTGGTTTGAGCCACTCAAATCGGTAGATTTGAAATATCTTACATGGAAAGTAACCATGCTACTGGCTCTGGCTTCAGCCAGGAGAGTGTCAGAATTGGCGGCTTTGTCGTATAAAAGCCCATATCTGATTTTCCATTCGGACAGGGCAGAATTGAGGACGCGTCCTCATTTTCTGCCTAAGGTGGTATCAGCGTTTCTCCTGAACCAGCCTATTGTGGTGCCTGCGGCTACTAGCGATTTGGAGGATTCCAAGTTGCTGGACGTTGTCAGAGCATTGAAAATATATATTTCAAGGACGGCTGGAGTCAGAAAATCTGACTCACTGTTTATACTATATGCACCCAACAAGCTGGGTGCTCCTGCTTCTAAGCAGACGATTGCTCGTTGGATTTGTAGCACAATTCAACTGGCACATTCTGTGGCAGGCCTGCCACAGCCTAAATCTGTCAATGCCCACTCCACAAGGAAGGTGGGCTCATCTTGGGCGGCTGCCCGAGGGGTCTCGGCATTACAACTCTGCCGAGCAGCTACGTGGTCAGGGGAGAACATGTTTGTAAAATTCTACAAATTTGATACCCTGGCTAAGGAGGACCTGGAGTTCTCTCATTCGGTGCTGCAGAGTCATCCACACTCTCCCGCCCGTTTGGGAGCTTTGGTATAATCCCCATGGTCCTGACGGAGTCCCAGCATCCACTAGGACGTCAGAGAAAATAAGATTTTACTTACCGATAAATCTATTTCTCATAGTCCGTAGTGGATGCTGGGCGCCCATCCCAAGTGCGGATTGTCTGCAATACTTGTACATAGTTATTGTTACAAAAAAATCGGGTTGTTTATTGTTGTGAGCCATCTTTTCAGAGGCTCCTACGTTATCATACTGTTAACTGGGTTCAGATCACAAGTTGTACGGTGTGATTGGTGTGGCTGGTATGAGTCTTACCCGGGATTCAAAATCCTTCCTTATTGTGTATGCTCGTCCGGGCACAGTATCCTAACTGAGGCTTGGAGGAGGGTCATAGGGGGAGGAGCCAGTACACACCACCTAGTGGTCAAACTTTTACATTTTGTGCCATGTCTC
>NW_026969732.1:0-29811 GCF_028390025.1 Pseudophryne corroboree
GTTTGGGAGAAAAATGCAATGGTACAAGACAGCTTTTCCTTGCCAATATCTCTCTTTTGCAAAGAGCTGCGCATTGGAAAATTCAGGGCTATGTCGTGTAGATGATGGCCTAACAGGAGGCTTTAAAATTTTCTTTCTAGTGTCCTTCGTTTGGGAGAAAAATGCAAAGGTACAAGACAGCTTTTCCTTGCCAATATCTCTCTTTTGCAAAGAGCTGCGCATTGGAAAATTCAGAGCTATGTCGTGTAGATGATGGCCTAACAGGAGGCTTTAACATTTTCTTTCTAGTGTCCTTCGTTTGGGAGAAAAATGCAATGGTACAAGACAGCTTTTCCTTGCCAATATCTCTCTTTTGCAAAGAGCTGCGCATTGGAAAATTCAGGGCTATGTCGTGTAGATGATGGCCTAACAGGGGGCTTTAAAATTTTCTTTCTAGTGACCTTCGTTTGGGAGAAAAATGCAAAGGTACAAGACAGCTTTTCCTTGCCAATATCTCTCTTTTGCAAAGAGCTGCGCATTGGAAAATTCAGGGCTATGTCGTGTAGATGATGGCCTAACAGGAGGCTTTAAAATTTTCTTTCTAGTGTCCTTCGTTTGGGAGAAAAATGCAATGGTACAAGACAGCTTTTCCTTGCCAATATCTCTTTTTTGCAAAGAGCTGCGCATTGGAAAATTCAGGGCTATGTCGTGTAGATGATGGCCTAATAGGAGGCTTTAAAATGTTCTTTCTAGTGTCCTTCGTTTGGGAGAAAAATGCAAAGGTACAAGACAACTTTTCCTTGCCAATATCTCTCTTTTGCAAAGAGCTGCGCATTGGAAAATTCAGGGCTATGTCGTGTAGATGATGGCCTAACAGGAGGCTTTCAAATTTTCTTTCTAGTGTCCTTCGTTTGGGAGAAAAATGCAAAGGTACAAGACAGCTTTTCCTTGCAAATATCTCTCTTTTGCAAAGAGCTACGCATTGGAAAATTCAGGGCTATGTCGTGTAGATGATGGCCTAACAGGAGGCTTTAAAATTTTCTTTCTAGTGACCTTCGTTTGGGAGAAAAATGCAAAGGTACAAGACAGCTTTTCCTTGCCAATATCTCTCTTTTGCAAAGAGCTGCGCATTGGAAAATCCAGGGCTATGTCGTGTAGATGATGGCCTAACAGCAGGCTTTAAAATGTTCTTTCTAGTGTCCTTCGTTTGGGAGAAAAATGCAATGGTACAAGACAGCTTTTCCTTGCCAATATCTCTCTTTTGCAAAGAGCTGCGCATTGGAAAATTCAGGGCTATGTCGTGTAGATGATGGCCTAACAGGGGGCTTTAAAATTTTCTTTCTAGTGACCTTCGTTTGGGAGAAAAATGCAAAGGTACAAGACAGCTTTTCCTTGCCAATATCTCTCTTTTGCAAAGAGCTGCGCATTGGAAAATTCAGGGCTATGTCGTGTAGATGATGGCCTAACAGGAGGCTTTAACATTTTCTTTCTAGTGTCCTTCGTTTGGGAGAAAAATGCAATGGTACAAGACAGCTTTTCCTTGCCAATATCTCTCTTTTGCAAAGAGCTGCGCATTGGAAAATTCAGGGCTATGTCGTGTAGATGATGGCCTAACAGGAGGCTTTAAAATTTTCTTTCTAGAGTCCTTCGTTTGGGAGAAAAATGCAATGGTACAAGACAGCTTTTCCTTGCCAATATCTCTCTTTTGCAAAGAGCTGCGCATTGGAAAATTCAGGGCTATGTCGTGTAGATGATGGCCTAACAGGAGGCTTTAAAATTTTCTTTCTAGTGTCCTTCGTTTGGGAGAAAAATGCAAAGGTACAAGACAGCTTTTCCTTGCCAATATCTCTCTTTTGCAAAGAGCTACGCATTGGAAAATTCAGAGCTATGTCGTGTAGATGATGGCCTAACAGGAGGCTTTAAATTTTTCTTTCTAGTGTCCTTCGTTTGGGAGAAAAATGCAATGGTACAAAACAGCTTTTCCTTGCCAATATCTCTCTTTTGCAAAGAGCTGCGCATTGGAAAATTCAGGGCTATGTCGTGTAGATGATGGCCTAACAGGAGGCTTTAAAATTTTCTTTCTAGTGTCCTTCGTTTGGGAGAAAAATGCAATGGTACAAGACAGCTTTTCCTTGCCAATATCTCTCTTTTGCAAAGAGCTGCGCATTGGAAAATTCAGGGCTATGTCGTGTAGATGATGGCCTAACAGGAGGCTTTAAAATTTTCTTTCTAGTGTCCTTCGTTTGGGAGAAAAATGCAAAGGTACAAGACAGCTTTTCCTTGCCAATATCTCTCTTTTGCAAAGAGCTGCGCATTGGAAAATTCAGAGCTATGTCGTGTAGATGATGGCCTAACAGGAGGCTTTAACATTTTCTTTCTAGTGTCCTTCGTTTGGGAGAAAAATGCAATGGTACAAGACAGCTTTTCCTTGCCAATATCTCTCTTTTGCAAAGAGCTGCGCATTGGAAAATTCAGGGCTATGTCGTGTAGATGATGGCCTAACAGGAGGCTTTAAAATTTTCTTTCTAGTGTCCTTCGTTTGGGAGAAAAATGCAATGGTACAAGACAGCTTTTCCTTGCCAATATCTCTTTTTTGCAAAGAGCTGCGCATTGGAAAATTCAGGGCTATGTCGTGTAGATGATGGCCTAATAGGAGGCTTTAAAATGTTCTTTCTAGTGTCCTTCGTTTGGGAGAAAAATGCAAAGGTACAAGACAGCTTTTCCTTGCCAATATCTCTCTTTTGCAAAGAGCTGCGCATTGGAAAATTCAGGGCTATGTCGTGTAGATGATGGCCTAACAGGAGGCTTTCAAATTTTCTTTCTAGTGTCCTTCGTTTGGGAGAAAAATGCAAAGGTACAAGACAGCTTTTCCTTGCAAATATCTCTCTTTTGCAAAGAGCTACGCATTGGAAAATTCAGGGCTATGTCGTGTAGATGATGGCCTAACAGGAGGCTTTAAAATTTTCTTTCTAGTGACCTTCGTTTGGGAGAAAAATGCAAAGGTACAAGACAGCTTTTCCTTGCCAATATCTCTCTTTTGCAAAGAGCTGCGCATTGGAAAATCCAGGGCTATGTCGTGTAGATGATGGCCTAACAGGGGGCTTTAAAATTTTCTTTCTAGTGACCTTCGTTTGGGAGAAAAATGCAAAGGTACAAGACAGCTTTTCCTTGCCAATATCTCTCTTTTGCAAAGAGCTGCGCATTGGAAAATTCAGGGCTATGTCGTGTAGATGATGGCCTAACAGGAGGCTTTAAAATTTTCTTTCTAGTGTCCTTCGTTTGGGAGAAAAATGCAATGGTACAAGACAGCTTTTCCTTGCCAATATCTCTTTTTTGCAAAGAGCTGCGCATTGGAAAATTCAGGGCTATGTCGTGTAGATGATGGCCTAATAGGAGGCTTTAAAATGTTCTTTCTAGTGTCCTTCGTTTGGGAGAAAAATGCAAAGGTACAAGACAGCTTTTCCTTGCCAATATCTCTCTTTTGCAAAGAGCTGCGCATTGGAAAATTCAGGGCTATGTCGTGTAGATGATGGCCTAACAGGAGGCTTTCAAATTTTCTTTCTAGTGTCCTTCGTTTGGGAGAAAAATGCAAAGGTACAAGACAGCTTTTCCTTGCAAATATCTCTCTTTTGCAAAGAGCTACGCATTGGAAAATTCAGGGCTATGTCGTGTAGATGATGGCCTAACAGGAGGCTTTAAAATTTTCTTTCTAGTGACCTTCGTTTGGGAGAAAAATGCAAAGGTACAAGACAGCTTTTCCTTGCCAATATCTCTCTTTTGCAAAGAGCTGCGCATTGGAAAATCCAGGGCTATGTCGTGTAGATGATGGCCTAACAGCAGGCTTTAAAATGTTCTTTCTAGTGTCCTTCGTTTGGGAGAAAAATGCAATGGTACAAGACAGCTTTTCCTTGCCAATATCTCTCTTTTGCAAAGAGCTGCGCATTGGAAAATTCAGGGCTATGTCGTGTAGATGATGGCCTAACAGGAGGCTTTAACATTTTCTTTCTAGTGTCCTTCGTTTGGGAGAAAAATGCAATGGTACAAGACAGCTTTTCCTTGCCAATATCTCTCTTTTGCAAAGAGCTGCGCATTGGAAAATTCAGGGCTATGTCGTGTAGATGATGGCCTAACAGGAGGCTTTAAAATTTTCTTTCTAGTGTCCTTCGTTTGGGAGAAAAATGCAATGGTACAAAACAGCTTTTCCTTGCCAATATCTCTCTTTTGCAAAGAGCTGCGCATTGGAAAATTCAGGGCTATGTCGTGTAGATGATGGCCTAACAGGAGGCTTTAAAATTTTCTTTCTAGTGTCCTTCGTTTGGGAGAAAAATGCAAAGGTACAAGACAGCTTTTCCTTGCCAATATCTCTCTTTTGCAAAGAGCTACGCATTGGAAAATTCAGAGCTATGTCGTGTAGATGATGGCCTAACAGGAGGCTTTAAAATTTTCTTTCTAGTGTCCTTCGTTTGGGAGAAAAATGCAATGGTACAAAACAGCTTTTCCTTGCCAATATCTCTCTTTTGCAAAGAGCTGCGCATTGGAAAATTCAGGGCTATGTCGTGTAGATGATGGCCTAACAGGAGGCTTTAAAATTTTCTTTCTAGTGTCCTTCGTTTGGGAGAAAAATGCAATGGTACAAGACAGCTTTTCCTTGCCAATATCTCTATTTTGCAAAGAGCTGCGCATTGGAAAATTCAGGGCTATGTCGTGTAGATGATGGCCTAACAGGAGGCTTTAAAATTTTCTTTCTAGTGTCCTTCGTTTGGGAGAAAAATGCAAAGGTACAAGACAGCTTTTCCTTGCCAATATCTCTCTTTTGCAAAGAGCTACGCATTGGAAAATTCAGGGCTATATCGTGTAGATGATGGCCTAACAGGAGGCTTTAAAATTTTCTTTCTAGTGTCCTTCGTTTGGGAGAAAAATGCAAAGGTACAAGACAGCTTTTCCTTGCCAATATCTCTCTTTTGCAAAGAGCTACGCATTGGAAAATTCAGAGCTATGTCGTGTAGATGATGGCCCTTCAGGAGGCTTTAAAATTTTCTTTCTAGTGTCCTTCGTTTGGGAGAAAAATGCAATGGTACAAAACAGCTTTTCCTTGCCAATATCTCTCTTTTGCAAAGAGCTGCGCATTGGAAAATTCAGGGCTATGTCGTGTAGATGATGGCCTAACAGGAGGCTTTAAAATTTTCTTTCTAGTGTCCTTCGTTTGGGAGAAAAATGCAATGGTACAAGACAGCTTTTCCTTGCCAATATCTCTCTTTTGCAAAGAGCTGCGCATTGGAAAATTCAGGGCTATGTCGTGTAGATCATGGCCTAACAGGAGGCTTTAAAATGTTCTTTCTAGTGTCCTTCGTTTGGGAGAAAAATGCAATGGTACAAGACAGCTTTTCCTTGCCAATATCTCTCTTTTGCAAAGAGCTGCGCATTGGAAAATTCAGGGCTATGTCGTGTAGATGATGGCCTAACAGGAGGCTTTAAAATTTTCTTTCTAGTGTCCTTCGTTTGGGAGAAAAATGCAAAGGTACAAGACAGCTTTTCCTTGCCAATATCTCTCTTTTGCAAAGAGCTGCGCATTGGAAAATTCAGGGCTATGTCGTGTAGATAATGGCCTAACAGGAGGCTTTAAAATTTTCTTTCTAGTGTCCTTCGTTTGGGAGAAAAATGCAATGGTACAAGACAGCTTTTCCTTGCCAATATCTCTCTTTTGCAAAGAGCTGCGCATTGGAAAATTCAGGGCTATGTCGTGTAGATAATGGCCTAACAGGAGGCTTTAAAATTTTCTTTCTAGTGTCCTTCGTTTGGGAGAAAAATGCAATGGTACAAGACAGCTTTTCCTTGCCAATATCTCTATTTTGCAAAGAGCTGCGCATTGGAAAATTCAGGGCTATGTCGTGTAGATGATGGCCTAACAGGAGGCTTTAAAATTTTCTTTCTAGTGTCCTTCGTTTGGGAGAAAAATGCAAAGGTACAAGACAGCTTTTCCTTGCCAATATCTCTCTTTTGCAAAGAGCTACGCATTGGAAAATTCAGGGCTATATCGTGTAGATGATGGCCTAACAGGAGGCTTTAAAATTTTCTTTCTAGTGTCCTTCGTTTGGGAGAAAAATGCAAAGGTACAAGACAGCTTTTCCTTGCCAATATCTCTCTTTTGCAAAGAGCTACGCATTGGAAAATTCAGAGCTATGTCGTGTAGATGATGGCCCTTCAGGAGGCTTTAAAATTTTCTTTCTAGTGTCCTTCGTTTGGGAGAAAAATGCAATGGTACAAAACAGCTTTTCCTTGCCAATATCTCTCTTTTGCAAAGAGCTGCGCATTGGAAAATTCAGGGCTATGTCGTGTAGATGATGGCCTAACAGGAGGCTTTAAAATTTTCTTTCTAGTGTCCTTCGTTTGGGAGAAAAATGCAATGGTACAAGACAGCTTTTCCTTGCCAATATCTCTCTTTTGCAAAGAGCTGCGCATTGGAAAATTCAGGGCTATGTCGTGTAGATCATGGCCTAACAGGAGGCTTTAAAATTTTCTTTCTAGTGTCCTTCGTTTGGGAGAAAAATGCAAAGGTACAAGACAGCTTTTCCTTGCCAATATCTCTCTTTTGCAAAGAGCTGCGCATTGGAAAATTCAGGGCTATGTCGTGTAGATAATGGCCTAACAGGAGGCTTTAAAATTTTCTTTCTAGTGTCCTTCGTTTGGGAGAAAAATGCAATGGTACAAGACAGCTTTTCCTTGCCAATATCTCTCTTTTGCAAAGAGCTGCGCATTGGAAAATTCAGGGCTATGTCGTGTAGATAATGGCCTAACAGGAGGCTTTAAAATTTTCTTTCTAGTGTCCTTCGTTTGGGAGAAAAATGCAATGGTACAAGACAGCTTTTCCTTGCCAATATCTCTATTTTGCAAAGAGCTGCGCATTGGAAAATTCAGGGCTATGTCGTGTAGATGATGGCCTAACAGGAGGCTTTAAAATTTTCTTTCTAGTGTCCTTCGTTTGGGAGAAAAATGCAAAGGTACAAGACAGCTTTTCCTTGCCAATATCTCTCTTTTGCAAAGAGCTACGCATTGGAAAATTCAGAGCTATGTCGTGTAGATGATGGCCCTTCAGGAGGCTTTAACATTTTCTTTCTAGTGTCCTTCGTTTGGGAGAAAAATGCAATGGTACAAAACAGCTTTTCCTTGCCAATATCTCTCTTTTGCAAAGAGCTGCGCATTGGAAAATTCAGGGCTATGTCGTGTAGATGATGGCCTAACAGGAGGCTTTAAAATTTTCTTTCTAGTGTCCTTCGTTTGGGAGAAAAATGCAATGGTACAAGACAGCTTTTCCTTGCCAATATCTCTCTTTTGCAAAGAGCTGCGCATTGGAAAATTCAGGGCTATGTCGTGTAGATCATGGCCTAACAGGAGGCTTTAAAATGTTCTTTCTAGTGTCCTTCGTTTGGGAGAAAAATGCAATGGTACAAGACAGCTTTTCCTTGCCAATATCTCTCTTTTGCAAAGAGCTGCGCATTGGAAAATTCAGGGCTATGTCGTGTAGATGATGGCCTAACAGGAGGCTTTAAAATTTTCTTTCTAGTGTCCTTCGTTTGGGAGAAAAATGCAATGGTACAAGACAGCTTTTCCTTGCCAATATCTCTCTTTTGCAAAGAGCTGCGCATTGGAAAATTCAGGGCTATGTCGTGTAGATGATGGCCTAACAGGAGGCTTTAAAATTTTCTTTCTAGTGTCCTTCGTTTGGGAGAAAAATGCAATGGTACAAAACAGCTTTTCCTTGCCAATATCTCTCTTTTGCAAAGAGCTGCGCATTGGAAAATTCAGGGCTATGTCGTGTAGATGATGGCCTAACAGGAGGCTTTAACATTTTCCAATGCGCAGCTCTTTGCAAAAGAGAGATATTGGCAAGGAAAAGCTGTCTTGTACCATTGCATTTTTCTCCCAAACGAAGGACACTAGAAAGAAAATTTGAAAGCCTCCTGTTAGGCCATCATCTACACGACATAGCCCTGAATTTTCCAATGCGCAGCTCTTTGCAAAAGAGAGATATTGGCAAGGAAAAGCTGTCTTGTACCTTTGCATTTTTCTCCCAAACGAAGGACACTAGAAAGAACATTTTAAAGCCTCCTATTAGGCCATCATCTACACGACATAGCCCTGAATTTTCCAATGCGCAGCTCTTTGCAAAAAAGAGATATTGGCAAGGAAAAGCTGTCTTGTACCATTGCATTTTTCTCCCAAACGAAGGACACTAGAAAGAAAATTTTAAAGCCTCCTGTTAGGCCATCATCTACACGACATAGCCCTGAATTTTCCAATGCGCAGCTCTTTGCAAAAGAGAGATATTGGCAAGGAAAAGCTGTCTTGTACCTTTGCATTTTTCTCCCAAACGAAGGTCACTAGAAAGAAAATTTTAAAGCCCCCTGTTAGGCCATCATCTACACGACATAGCCCTGAATTTTCCAATGCGCAGCTCTTTGCAAAAGAGAGATATTGGCAAGGAAAAGCTGTCTTGTACCATTGCATTTTTCTCCCAAACGAAGGACACTAGAAAGAAAATGTTAAAGCCTCCTGTTAGGCCATCATCTACACGACATAGCCCTGAATTTTCCAATGCGCAGCTCTTTGCAAAAGAGAGATATTGGCAAGGAAAAGCTGTCTTGTACCATTGCATTTTTCTCCCAAACGAAGGACACTAGAAAGAAAATTTTAAAGCCTCCTGTTAGGCCATCATCTACACGACATAGCCCTGAATTTTCCAATGCGCAGCTCTTTGCAAAAGAGAGATATTGGAAAGGAAAAGCTGTCTTGTACCTTTGCATTTTTCTCCCAAACGAAGGACACTAGAAAGAAAATTTTAAAGCCTCCTGTTAGGCCATCATCTACACGACATAGCCCTGAATTTTCCAATGCGCAGCTCTTTGCAAAAGAGAGATATTGGCAAGGAAAAGCTGTTTTGTACCATTGCATTTTTCTCCCAAACGAAGGACACTAGAAAGAAAATTTTAAAGCCTCCTGTTAGGCCATCATCTACACGACATAGCTCTGAATTTTCCAATGCGTAGCTCTTTGCAAAAGAGAGATATTGGCAAGGAAAAGCTGTCTTTTACCTTTGCATTTTTCTCCCAAACGAAGGACACTAGAAAGAAAATTTTAAAGCCTCCTGTTAGGCCATCATCTACACGACATAGCCCTGAATTTTCCAATGCGCAGCTCTTTGCAAAAGAGAGATATTGGCAAGGAAAAGCTGTCTTGTACCATTGCATTTTTCTCCCAAACGAAGGACTCTAGAAAGAAAATTTTAAAGCCTCCTGTTAGGCCATCATCTACACGACATAGCCCTGAATTTTCCAATGCGCAGCTCTTTGCAAAAGAGAGATATTGGCAAGGAAAAGCTGTCTTGTACCTTTGCATTTTTCTCCCAAACGAAGGTCACTAGAAAGAAAATTTTAAAGCCCCCTGTTAGGCCATCATCTACACGACATAGCCCTGAATTTTCCAATGCGCAGCTCTTTGCAAAAGAGAGATATTGGCAAGGAAAAGCTGTCTTGTACCATTGCATTTTTCTCCCAAACGAAGGACACTAGAAAGAAAATGTTAAAGCCTCCTGTTAGGCCATCATCTACACGACATAGCCCTGAATTTTCCAATGCGCAGCTCTTTGCAAAAGAGAGATATTGGCAAGGAAAAGCTGTCTTGTACCTTTGCATTTTTCTCCCAAACGAAGGTCACTAGAAAGAAAATTTTAAAGCCTCCTGTTAGGCCATCATCTACACGACATAGCCCTGAATTTTCCAATGTGCAGCTCTTTGCAAAAGAGAGATATTGGCAAGGAAAAGCTGTCTTGTACCATTGCATTTTTCTCCCAAACGAAGGACACTAGAAAGAAAATTTTAAAGCCTCCTGTTAGGCCATTATCTACACGACATAGCCCTGAATTTTCCAATGCGCAGCTCTTTGCAAAAGAGAGATATTGGCAAGGAAAAGCTGTCTTGTACCTTTGCATTTTTCTCCCAAACGAAGGACACTAGAAAGAAAATTTTAAAGCCTCCTGTTAGGCCATCATCTACACGACATAGCCCTGAATTTTCCAATGCGCAGCTCTTTGCAAAAGAGAGATATTGGCAAGGAAAAGCTGTCTTGTACCATTGCATTTTTCTCCCAAACGAAGGACACTAGAAAGAAAATTTTAAAGCCTCCTGTTAGGCCATCATCTACACGACATAGCCCTGAATTTTCCAATGCGCAGCTCTTTGCAAAAGAGAGATATTGGCAAGGAAAAGCTGTTTTGTACCATTGCATTTTTCTCCCAAACGAAGGACACTAGAAAGAAAATTTTAAAGCCTCCTGTTAGGCCATCATCTACACGACATAGCCCTGAATTTTCCAATGCGCAGCTCTTTGCAAAAGAGAGATATTGGCAAGGAAAAGCTGTCTTGTACCATTGCATTTTTCTCCCAAACGAAGGACACTAGAAAGAAAATTTTAAAGCCTCCTGTTAGGCCATCATCTACACGACATAGCCCTGAATTTTCCAATGCGCAGCTCTTTGCAAAAGAGAGATATTGGCAAGGAAAAGCTGTTTTGTACCATTGCATTTTTCTCCCAAACGAAGGACACTAGAAAGAAAATTTTAAAGCCTCCTGTTAGGCCATCATCTACACGACATAGCCCTGAATTTTCCAATGCGCAGCTCTTTGCAAAAGAGAGATATTGGCAAGGAAAAGCTGTCTTGTACCATTGCATTTTTCTCCCAAACGAAGGACACTAGAAAGAAAATTTTAAAGCCTCCTGTTAGGCCAGCTGTCTTGTACCATTGCATTTTTCTCCCAAACGAAGGACACTAGAAAGAAAATTTTAAAGCCTGCTGTTAGGCCATCATCTACACGACATAGCCCTGAATTTTCCAATGCGCAGCTCTTTGCAAAAGAGAGATATTGGCAAGGAAAAGCTGTCTTGTACCTTTGCATTTTTCTCCCAAACGAAGGTCACTAGAAAGAAAATTTTAAAGCCCCCTGTTAGGCCATCATCTACACGACATAGCCCTGAATTTTCCAATGCGCAGCTCTTTGCAAAAGAGAGATATTGGCAAGGAATAGCTGTCTTGTACCATTGCATTTTTCTCCCAAACGAAGGACACTAGAAAGAAAATGTTAAAGCCTCCTGTTAGGCCATCATCTACACGACATAGCTCTGAATTTTCCAATGCGCAGCTCTTTGCAAAAGAGAGATATTGGCAAGGAAAAGCTGTCTTGTACCTTTGCATTTTTCTCCCAAACGAAGGACACTAGAAAGAAAATTTTAAAGCCTCCTGTTAGGCCATCATCTACACGACATAGCCCTGAATTTTCCAATGCGCAGCTCTTTGCAAAAGAGAGATATTGGCAAGGAAAAGCTGTCTTGTACCATTGCATTTTTCTCCCAAACGAAGGACACTAGAAATAAAATTTTAAAGCCTCCTGTTAGGCCATCATCTACACGACATAGCCCTGAATTTTCCAATGCGCAGCTCTTTGCAAAAGAGAGATATTGGAAAGGAAAAGCTGTCTTGTACCTTTGCATTTTTCTCCCAAACGAAGGACACTAGAAAGAAAATTTTAAAGCCTCCTGTTAGGCCATCGTCTACACGACATAGCCCTGAATTTTCCAATGCGCAGCTCTTTGCAAAAGAGAGATATTGGCAAGGAAAAGCTGTTTTGTACCATTGCATTTTTCTCCCAAACGAAGGACACTAGAAAGAAAATTTTAAAGCCTCCTGTTAGGCCATCATCTACACGACATAGCTCTGAATTTTCCAATGCGTAGCTCTTTGCAAAAGAGAGATATTGGCAAGGAAAAGCTGTCTTGTACCTTTGCATTTTTCTCCCAAACGAAGGACACTAGAAAGAAAATTTTAAAGCCTCCTGTTAGGCCATCATCTACACGACATAGCCCTGAATTTTCCAATGCGCAGCTCTTTGCAAAAGAGAGATATTGGCAAGGAAAAGCTGTCTTGTACCATTGCATTTTTCTCCCAAACGAAGGACACTAGAAAGAAAATGTTAAAGCCTCCTGTTAGGCCATCATCTACACGACATAGCCCTGAATTTTCCAATGCGCAGCTCTTTGCAAAAGAGAGATATTGGCAAGGAAAAGCTGTCTTGTACCTTTGCATTTTTCTCCCAAACGAAGGTCACTAGAAAGAAAATTTTAAAGCCTCCTGTTAGGCCATCATCTACACGACATAGCCCTGAATTTTCCAATGTGCAGCTCTTTGCAAAAGAGAGATATTGGCAAGGAAAAGCTGTCTTGTACCATTGCATTTTTCTCCCAAACGAAGGACACTAGAAAGAAAATTTTAAAGCCTCCTGTTAGGCCATTATCTACACGACATAGCCCTGAATTTTCCAATGCGCAGCTCTTTGCAAAAGAGAGATATTGGCAAGGAAAAGCTGTCTTGTACCTTTGCATTTTTCTCCCAAACGAAGGACACTAGAAAGAAAATTTTAAAGCCTCCTGTTAGGCCATCATCTACACGACATAGCCCTGAATTTTCCAATGCGCAGCTCTTTGCAAAAGAGAGATATTGGCAAGGAAAAGCTGTCTTGTACCATTGCATTTTTCTCCCAAACGAAGGACACTAGAAAGAAAATTTTAAAGCCTCCTGTTAGGCCATCATCTACACGACATAGCCCTGAATTTTCCAATGCGCAGCTCTTTGCAAAAGAGAGATATTGGCAAGGAAAAGCTGTTTTGTACCATTGCATTTTTCTCCCAAACGAAGGACACTAGAAAGAAAATTTTAAAGCCTCCTGTTAGGCCATCATCTACACGACATAGCCCTGAATTTTCCAATGCGCAGCTCTTTGCAAAAGAGAGATATTGGCAAGGAAAAGCTGTCTTGTACCATTGCATTTTTCTCCCAAACGAAGGACACTAGAAAGAAAATTTTAAAGCCTCCTGTTAGGCCATCATCTACACGACATAGCCCTGAATTTTCCAATGCGCAGCTCTTTGCAAAAGAGAGATATTGGCAAGGAAAAGCTGTTTTGTACCATTGCATTTTTCTCCCAAACGAAGGACACTAGAAAGAAAATTTTAAAGCCTCCTGTTAGGCCATCATCTACACGACATAGCCCTGAATTTTCCAATGCGCAGCTCTTTGCAAAAGAGAGATATTGGCAAGGAAAAGCTGTCTTGTACCATTGCATTTTTCTCCCAAACGAAGGACACTAGAAAGAAAATTTTAAAGCCTCCTGTTAGGCCATTATCTACACGACATAGCCCTGAATTTTCCAATGCGCAGCTCTTTGCAAAAGAGAGATATTGGCAAGGAAAAGCTGTCTTGTACCTTTGCATTTTTCTCCCAAACGAAGGACACTAGAAAGAAAATTTTAAAGCCTCCTGTTAGGCCATCATCTACACGACATAGCCCTGAATTTTCCAATGCGCAGCTCTTTGCAAAAGAGAGATATTGGCAAGGAAAAGCTGTCTTGTACCATTGCATTTTTCTCCCAAACGAAGGACACTAGAAAGAAAATTTTAAAGCCTCCTGTTAGGCCATCATCTACACGACATAGCCCTGAATTTTCCAATGCGCAGCTCTTTGCAAAAGAGAGATATTGGCAAGGAAAAGCTGTTTTGTACCATTGCATTTTTCTCCCAAACGAAGGACACTAGAAAGAAAATTTTAAAGCCTCCTGTTAGGCCATCATCTACACGACATAGCCCTGAATTTTCCAATGCGCAGCTCTTTGCAAAAGAGAGATATTGGCAAGGAAAAGCTGTCTTGTACCATTGCATTTTTCTCCCAAACGAAGGACACTAGAAAGAAAATTTTAAAGCCTCCTGTTAGGCCATCATCTACACGACATAGCCCTGAATTTTCCAATGCGCAGCTCTTTGCAAAAGAGAGATATTGGCAAGGAAAAACTGTTTTGTACCATTGCATTTTTCTCCCAAACGAAGGACACTAGAAAGAAAATTTTAAAGCCTCCTGTTAGGCCATCATCTACACGACATAGCCTTGAATTTTCCAATGCGCAGCTCTTTGCAAAAGAGAGATATTGGCAAGGAAAAGCTGTCTTGTACCATTGCATTTTTCTCCCAAACGAAGGACACTAGAAAGAAAATTTTAAAGCCTCCTGTTAGGCCATCATCTACACGACATAGCCCTGAATTTTCCAATGCGCAGCTCTTTGCAAAAGAGAGATATTGGCAAGGAAAAGCTGTCTTGTACCTTTGCATTTTTCTCCCAAACGAAGGACACTAGAAAGAAAATTTTAAAGCCTCCTGTTAGGCCATCATCTACACGACATAGCCCTGAATTTTCCAATGCGCAGCTCTTTGCAAAATAGAGATATTGGCAAGGAAAAGCTGTCTTGTACCATTGCATTTTTCTCCCAAACGAAGGACAATAGAAAGAAAATTTTAAAGCCTCCTGTTAGGCCATCATCTACACGACATAGCCCTGAATTTTCCAATGCGTAGCTCTTTGCAAAAGAGAGATATTGGCAAGGAAAAGCTGTCTTGTACCTTTGCATTTTTCTCCCAAACGAAGGACACTAGAAAGAAAATTTTAAAGCCTCCTGTTAGGCCATCATCTACACGACATAGCCCTGAATTTTCCAATGCGTAGCTCTTTGCAAAAGAGAGATATTGGCAAGGAAAAGCTGTATTGTACCTTTGCATTTTTCTCCCAAACGAAGGACACTAGAAAGAAAATTTTAAAGCCTCATGTTAGGCCATCATCTACACGACATAGCCCTGAATTTTCCAATGCGCAGCTCTTTGCAAAAGAGAGATATTGGCAAGGAAAAGCTGTCTTGTACCATTGCATTTTTCTCCCAAACGAAGGACACTAGAAAGAAAATTTTAAAGCCTCCTGTTAGGCCATCATCTACACGACATAGCCCTGAATTTTCCAATGCGCAGCTCTTTGCAAAAGAGAGATATTGGCAAGGAAAAGCTGTCTTGTACCTTTGCATTTTTCTCCCAAACGAAGGACACTAGAAAGAAAATTTCAAAGCCTCCTGTTAGGCCATCATCTACACGACATAGCCCTGAATTTTCCAATGCGCAGCTCTTTGCAAAAGAGAGATATTGGCAAGGAAAAGCTGTTTTGTACCATTGCATTTTTCTCCCAAACGAAGGACACTAGAAAGAAAATTTTAAAGCCTCCTGTTAGGCCATCATCTACACGACATAGCTCTGAATTTTCCAATGCGTAGCTCTTTGCAAAAGAGAGATATTGGCAAGGAAAAGCTGTCTTGTACCTTTGCATTTTTCTCCCAAACGAAGGACACTAGAAAGAAAATTTTAAAGCCTCCTGTTAGGACATCATCTACACGACATAGCCCTGAATTTTCCAATGCGCAGCTCTTTGCAAAAGAGAGATATTGGCAAGGAAAAGCTGTCTTGTACCTTTGCATTTTTCTCCCAAACGAAGGTCACTAGAAAGAAAATTTTAAAGCCCCCTGTTAGGCCATCATCTACACGACATAGCCCTGAATTTTCCAATGCGCAGCTCTTTGCAAAAGAGAGATATTGGCAAGGAAAAGCTGTCTTGTACCATTGCATTTTTCTCCCAAACGAAGGACACTAGAAAGAAAATGTTAAAGCCTCCTGTTAGGCCATCATCTACACGACATAGCCCTGAATTTTCCAATGCGCAGCTCTTTGCAAAAGAGAGATATTGGCAAGGAAAAGCTGTCTTGTACCTTTGCATTTTTCTCCCAAACGAAGGTCACTAGAAAGAAAATTTTAAAGCCTCCTGTTAGGCCATCATCTACACGACATAGCCCTGAATTTTCCAATGTGCAGCTCTTTGCAAAAGAGAGATATTGGCAAGGAAAAGCTGTCTTGTACCATTGCATTTTTCTCCCAAACGAAGGACACTAGAAAGAAAATTTTAAAGCCTCCTGTTAGGCCATTATCTACACGACATAGCCCTGAATTTTCCAATGCGCAGCTCTTTGCAAAAGAGAGATATTGGCAAGGAAAAGCTGTCTTGTACCTTTGCATTTTTCTCCCAAACGAAGGACACTAGAAAGAAAATTTTAAAGCCTCCTGTTAGGCCATCATCTACACGACATAGCCCTGAATTTTCCAATGCGCAGCTCTTTGCAAAAGAGAGATATTGGCAAGGAAAAGCTGTCTTGTACCATTGCATTTTTCTCCCAAACGAAGGACACTAGAAAGAACATTTTAAAGCCTCCTGTTAGGCCATGATCTACACGACATAGCCCTGAATTTTCCAATGCGCAGCTCTTTGCAAAAGAGAGATATTGGCAAGGAAAAGCTGTCTTGTACCATTGCATTTTTCTCCCAAACGAAGGACACTAGAAAGAAAATTTTAAAGCCTCCTGTTAGGCCATCATCTACACGACATAGCCCTGAATTTTCCAATGCGCAGCTCTTTGCAAAAGAGAGATATTGGCAAGGAAAAGCTGTTTTGTACCATTGCATTTTTCTCCCAAACGAAGGACACTAGAAAGAAAATTTTAAAGCCTCCTGAAGGGCCATCATCTACACGACATAGCTCTGAATTTTCCAATGCGTAGCTCTTTGCAAAAGAGAGATATTGGCAAGGAAAAGCTGTCTTGTACCTTTGCATTTTTCTCCCAAACGAAGGACACTAGAAAGAAAATTTTAAAGCCTCCTGTTAGGCCATCATCTACACGACATAGCCCTGAATTTTCCAATGCGCAGCTCTTTGCAAAATAGAGATATTGGCAAGGAAAAGCTGTCTTGTACCATTGCATTTTTCTCCCAAACGAAGGACACTAGAAAGAAAATTTTAAAGCCTCCTGTTAGGCCATTATCTACACGACATAGCCCTGAATTTTCCAATGCGCAGCTCTTTGCAAAAGAGAGATATTGGCAAGGAAAAGCTGTCTTGTACCATTGCATTTTTCTCCCAAACGAAGGACACTAGAAAGAAAATTTTAAAGCCTCCTGTTAGGCCATTATCTACACGACATAGCCCTGAATTTTCCAATGCGCAGCTCTTTGCAAAAGAGAGATATTGGCAAGGAAAAGCTGTCTTGTACCTTTGCATTTTTCTCCCAAACGAAGGTCACTAGAAAGAAAATTTTAAAGCCCCCTGTTAGGCCATCATCTACACGACATAGCCCTGAATTTTCCAATGCGCAGCTCTTTGCAAAAGAGAGATATTGGCAAGGAAAAGCTGTCTTGTACCATTGCATTTTTCTCCCAAACGAAGGACACTAGAAAGAAAATGTTAAAGCCTCCTGTTAGGCCATCATCTACACGACATAGCCCTGAATTTTCCAATGCGCAGCTCTTTGCAAAAGAGAGATATTGGCAAGGAAAAGCTGTCTTGTACCTTTGCATTTTTCTCCCAAACGAAGGTCACTAGAAAGAAAATTTTAAAGCCTCCTGTTAGGCCATCATCTACACGACATAGCCCTGAATTTTCCAATGTGCAGCTCTTTGCAAAAGAGAGATATTGGCAAGGAAAAGCTGTCTTGTACCATTGCATTTTTCTCCCAAACGAAGGACACTAGAAAGAAAATTTTAAAGCCTCCTGTTAGGCCATTATCTACACGACATAGCCCTGAATTTTCCAATGCGCAGCTCTTTGCAAAAGAGAGATATTGGCAAGGAAAAGCTGTCTTGTACCTTTGCATTTTTCTCCCAAACGAAGGACACTAGAAAGAAAATTTTAAAGCCTCCTGTTAGGCCATCATCTACACGACATAGCCCTGAATTTTCCAATGCGCAGCTCTTTGCAAAAGAGAGATATTGGCAAGGAAAAGCTGTCTTGTACCATTGCATTTTTCTCCCAAACGAAGGACACTAGAAAGAACATTTTAAAGCCTCCTGTTAGGCCATGATCTACACGACATAGCCCTGAATTTTCCAATGCGCAGCTCTTTGCAAAAGAGAGATATTGGCAAGGAAAAGCTGTCTTGTACCATTGCATTTTTCTCCCAAACGAAGGACACTAGAAAGAAAATTTTAAAGCCTCCTGTTAGGCCATCATCTACACGACATAGCCCTGAATTTTCCAATGCGCAGCTCTTTGCAAAAGAGAGATATTGGCAAGGAAAAGCTGTTTTGTACCATTGCATTTTTCTCCCAAACGAAGGACACTAGAAAGAAAATTTTAAAGCCTCCTGAAGGGCCATCATCTACACGACATAGCTCTGAATTTTCCAATGCGTAGCTCTTTGCAAAAGAGAGATATTGGCAAGGAAAAGCTGTCTTGTACCTTTGCATTTTTCTCCCAAACGAAGGACACTAGAAAGAAAATTTTAAAGCCTCCTGTTAGGCCATCATCTACACGACATAGCCCTGAATTTTCCAATGCGCAGCTCTTTGCAAAATAGAGATATTGGCAAGGAAAAGCTGTCTTGTACCATTGCATTTTTCTCCCAAACGAAGGACACTAGAAAGAAAATTTTAAAGCCTCCTGTTAGGCCATTATCTACACGACATAGCCCTGAATTTTCCAATGCGCAGCTCTTTGCAAAAGAGAGATATTGGCAAGGAAAAGCTGTCTTGTACCATTGCATTTTTCTCCCAAACGAAGGACACTAGAAAGAAAATTTTAAAGCCTCCTGTTAGGCCATTATCTACACGACATAGCCCTGAATTTTCCAATGCGCAGCTCTTTGCAAAAGAGAGATATTGGCAAGGAAAAGCTGTCTTGTACCTTTGCATTTTTCTCCCAAACGAAGGACACTAGAAAGAAAATTTTAAAGCCTCCTGTTAGGCCATCATCTACACGACATAGCCCTGAATTTTCCAATGCGCAGCTCTTTGCAAAAGAGAGATATTGGCAAGGAAAAGCTGTCTTGTACCATTGCATTTTTCTCCCAAACGAAGGACACTAGAAAGAACATTTTAAAGCCTCCTGTTAGGCCATGATCTACACGACATAGCCCTGAATTTTCCAATGCGCAGCTCTTTGCAAAAGAGAGATATTGGCAAGGAAAAGCTGTCTTGTACCATTGCATTTTTCTCCCAAACGAAGGACACTAGAAAGAAAATTTTAAAGCCTCCTGTTAGGCCATCATCTACACGACATAGCCCTGAATTTTCCAATGCGCAGCTCTTTGCAAAAGAGAGATATTGGCAAGGAAAAGCTGTTTTGTACCATTGCATTTTTCTCCCAAACGAAGGACACTAGAAAGAAAATTTTAAAGCCTCCTGAAGGGCCATCATCTACACGACATAGCTCTGAATTTTCCAATGCGTAGCTCTTTGCAAAAGAGAGATATTGGCAAGGAAAAGCTGTCTTGTACCTTTGCATTTTTCTCCCAAACGAAGGACACTAGAAAGAAAATTTTAAAGCCTCCTGTTAGGCCATCATCTACACGATATAGCCCTGAATTTTCCAATGCGTAGCTCTTTGCAAAAGAGAGATATTGGCAAGGAAAAGCTGTCTTGTACCTTTGCATTTTTCTCCCAAACGAAGGACACTAGAAAGAAAATTTTAAAGCCTCCTGTTAGGCCATCATCTACACGACATAGCCCTGAATTTTCCAATGCGCAGCTCTTTGCAAAATAGAGATATTGGCAAGGAAAAGCTGTCTTGTACCATTGCATTTTTCTCCCAAACGAAGGACACTAGAAAGAAAATTTTAAAGCCTCCTGTTAGGCCATTATCTACACGACATAGCCCTGAATTTTCCAATGCGCAGCTCTTTGCAAAAGAGAGATATTGGCAAGGAAAAGCTGTCTTGTACCATTGCATTTTTCTCCCAAACGAAGGACACTAGAAAGAAAATTTTAAAGCCTCCTGTTAGGCCATTATCTACACGACATAGCCCTGAATTTTCCAATGCGCAGCTCTTTGCAAAAGAGAGATATTGGCAAGGAAAAGCTGTCTTGTACCTTTGCATTTTTCTCCCAAACGAAGGACACTAGAAAGAAAATTTTAAAGCCTCCTGTTAGGCCATCATCTACACGACATAGCCCTGAATTTTCCAATGCGCAGCTCTTTGCAAAAGAGAGATATTGGCAAGGAAAAGCTGTCTTGTACCATTGCATTTTTCTCCCAAACGAAGGACACTAGAAAGAACATTTTAAAGCCTCCTGTTAGGCCATGATCTACACGACATAGCCCTGAATTTTCCAATGCGCAGCTCTTTGCAAAAGAGAGATATTGGCAAGGAAAAGCTGTCTTGTACCATTGCATTTTTCTCCCAAACGAAGGACACTAGAAAGAAAATTTTAAAGCCTCCTGTTAGGCCATCATCTACACGACATAGCCCTGAATTTTCCAATGCGCAGCTCTTTGCAAAAGAGAGATATTGGCAAGGAAAAGCTGTTTTGTACCATTGCATTTTTCTCCCAAACGAAGGACACTAGAAAGAAAATTTTAAAGCCTCCTGAAGGGCCATCATCTACACGACATAGCCCTGAATTTTCCAATGCGCAGCTCTTTGCAAAAGAGAGATATTGGCAAGGAAAAGCTGTCTTGTACCATTGCATTTTTCTCCCAAACGAAGGACACTAGAAAGAAAATGTTAAAGCCTCCTGTTAGGCCATCATCTACACGACATAGCCCTGAATTTTCCAATGCGCAGCTCTTTGCAAAAGAGAGATATTGGCAAGGAAAAGCTGTCTTGTACCTTTGCATTTTTCTCCCAAACGAAGGTCACTAGAAAGAAAATTTTAAAGCCCCCTGTTAGGCCATCATCTACACGACATAGCCCTGAATTTTCCAATGCGCAGCTCTTTGCAAAAGAGAGATATTGGCAAGGAAAAGCTGTCTTGTACCATTGCATTTTTCTCCCAAACGAAGGACACTAGAAAGAACATTTTAAAGCCTGCTGTTAGGCCATCATCTACACGACATAGCCCTGGATTTTTCCAATGCGCAGCTCTTTGCAAAAGAGAGATATTGGCAAGGAAAAGCTGTCTTGTACCTTTGCATTTTTCTCCCAAACGAAGGTCACTAGAAAGAAAATTTTAAAGCCTCCTGTTAGGCCATCATCTACACGACATAGCCCTGAATTTTCCAATGCGTAGCTCTTTGCAAAAGAGAGATATTTGCAAGGAAAAGCTGTCTTGTACCTTTGCATTTTTCTCCCAAACGAAGGACACTAGAAAGAAAATTTGAAAGCCTCCTGTTAGGCCATCATCTACACGACATAGCCCTGAATTTTCCAATGCGCAGCTCTTTGCAAAAGAGAGATATTGGCAAGGAAAAGCTGTCTTGTACCTTTGCATTTTTCTCCCAAACGAAGGACACTAGAAAGAACATTTTAAAGCCTCCTATTAGGCCATCATCTACACGACATAGCCCTGAATTTTCCAATGCGCAGCTCTTTGCAAAAAAGAGATATTGGCAAGGAAAAGCTGTCTTGTACCATTGCATTTTTCTCCCAAACGAAGGACACTAGAAAGAAAATTTTAAAGCCTCCTGTTAGGCCATCATCTACACGACATAGCCCTGAATTTTCCAATGCGCAGCTCTTTGCAAAAGAGAGATATTGGCAAGGAAAAGCTGTCTTGTACCTTTGCATTTTTCTCCCAAACGAAGGTCACTAGAAAGAAAATTTTAAAGCCCCCTGTTAGGCCATCATCTACACGACATAGCCCTGAATTTTCCAATGCGCAGCTCTTTGCAAAAGAGAGATATTGGCATGGAAAAGCTGTCTTGTACCATTGCATTTTTCTCCCAAACGAAGGACACTAGAAAGAAAATGTTAAAGCCTCCTGTTAGGCCATCATCTACACGACATAGCTCTGAATTTTCCAATGCGCAGCTCTTTGCAAAAGAGAGATATTGGCAAGGAAAAGCTGTCTTGTACCTTTGCATTTTTCTCCCAAACGAAGGACACTAGAAAGAAAATTTTAAAGCCTCCTGTTAGGCCATCATCTACACGACATAGCCCTGAATTTTCCAATGCGCAGCTCTTTGCAAAAGAGAGATATTGGCAAGGAAAAGCTGTCTTGTACCATTGCATTTTTCTCCCAAACGAAGGACACTAGAAAGAAAATTTTAAAGCCTCCTGTTAGGCCATCATCTACACGACATAGCCCTGAATTTTCCAATGCGCAGCTCTTTGCAAAAGAGAGATATTGGAAAGGAAAAGCTGTCTTGTACCTTTGCATTTTTCTCCCAAACGAAGGACACTATAAAGAAAATTTTAAAGCCTCCTGTTAGGCCATCATCTACACGACATAGCCCTGAATTTTCCAATGCGCAGCTCTTTGCAAAAGAGAGATATTGGCAAGGAAAAGCTGTTTTGTACCATTGCATTTTTCTCCCAAACGAAGGACACTAGAAAGAAAATTTTAAAGCCTCCTGTTAGGCCATCATCTACACGACATAGCTCTGAATTTTCCAATGCGTAGCTCTTTGCAAAAGAGAGATATTGGCAAGGAAAAGCTGTCTTGTACCTTTGCATTTTTCTCCCAAACGAAGGACACTAGAAAGAAAATTTTAAAGCCTCCTGTTAGGCCATCATCTACACGACATAGCCCTGAATTTTCCAATGCGCAGCTCTTTGCAAAAGAGAGATATTGGCAAGGAAAAGCTGTTTTGTACCATTGCATTTTTCTCCCAAACGAAGGACACTAGAAAGAAAATTTTAAAGCCTCCTGTTAGGCCATCATCTACACGACATAGCCCTGAATTTTCCAATGCGCAGCTCTTTGCAAAAGAGAGATATTGGCAAGGAAAAGCTGTCTTGTACCATTGCATTTTTCTCCCAAACGAAGGACACTAGAAAGAAAATTTTAAAGCCTCCTGTTAGGCCATCATCTACACGACATAGCCCTGAATTTTCCAATGCGCAGCTCTTTGCAAAAGAGAGATATTGGCAAGGAAAAGCTGTCTTGTACCATTGCATTTTTCTCCCAAACGAAGGACACTAGAAAGAACATTTTAAAGCCTCCTGTTAGGCCATGATCTACACGACATAGCCCTGAATTTTCCAATGCGCAGCTCTTTGCAAAAGAGAGATATTGGCAAGGAAAAGCTGTCTTGTACCATTGCATTTTTCTCCCAAACGAAGGACACTAGAAAGAAAATTTTAAAGCCTCCTGTTAGGCCATCATCTACACGACATAGCCCTGAATTTTCCAATGCGCAGCTCTTTGCAAAAGAGAGATATTGGCAAGGAAAAGCTGTTTTGTACCATTGCATTTTTCTCCCAAACGAAGGACACTAGAAAGAAAATTTTAAAGCCTCCTGAAGGGCCATCATCTACACGACATAGCTCTGAATTTTCCAATGCGTAGCTCTTTGCAAAAGAGAGATATTGGCAAGGAAAAGCTGTCTTGTACCTTTGCATTTTTCTCCCAAACGAAGGACACTAGAAAGAAAATTTTAAAGCCTCCTGTTAGGCCATCATCTACACGACATAGCCCTGAATTTTCCAATGCGCAGCTCTTTGCAAAATAGAGATATTGGCAAGGAAAAGCTGTCTTGTACCATTGCATTTTTCTCCCAAACGAAGGACACTAGAAAGAAAATTTTAAAGCCTCCTGTTAGGCCATTATCTACACGACATAGCCCTGAATTTTCCAATGCGCAGCTCTTTGCAAAAGAGAGATATTGGCAAGGAAAAGCTGTCTTGTACCATTGCATTTTTCTCCCAAACGAAGGACACTAGAAAGAAAATTTTAAAGCCTCCTGTTAGGCCATTATCTACACGACATAGCCCTGAATTTTCCAATGCGCAGCTCTTTGCAAAAGAGAGATATTGGCAAGGAAAAGCTGTCTTGTACCTTTGCATTTTTCTCCCAAACGAAGGACACTAGAAAGAAAATTTTAAAGCCTCCTGTTAGGCCATCATCTACACGACATAGCCCTGAATTTTCCAATGCGCAGCTCTTTGCAAAAGAGAGATATTGGCAAGGAAAAGCTGTCTTGTACCATTGCATTTTTCTCCCAAACGAAGGACACTAGAAAGAACATTTTAAAGCCTCCTGTTAGGCCATGATCTACACGACATAGCCCTGAATTTTCCAATGCGCAGCTCTTTGCAAAAGAGAGATATTGGCAAGGAAAAGCTGTCTTGTACCATTGCATTTTTCTCCCAAACGAAGGACACTAGAAAGAAAATTTTAAAGCCTCCTGTTAGGCCATCATCTACACGACATAGCCCTGAATTTTCCAATGCGCAGCTCTTTGCAAAAGAGAGATATTGGCAAGGAAAAGCTGTTTTGTACCATTGCATTTTTCTCCCAAACGAAGGACACTAGAAAGAAAATTTTAAAGCCTCCTGAAGGGCCATCATCTACACGACATAGCTCTGAATTTTCCAATGCGTAGCTCTTTGCAAAAGAGAGATATTGGCAAGGAAAAGCTGTCTTGTACCTTTGCATTTTTCTCCCAAACGAAGGACACTAGAAAGAAAATTTTAAAGCCTCCTGTTAGGCCATCATCTACACGATATAGCCCTGAATTTTCCAATGCGTAGCTCTTTGCAAAAGAGAGATATTGGCAAGGAAAAGCTGTCTTGTACCTTTGCATTTTTCTCCCAAACGAAGGACACTAGAAAGAAAATTTTAAAGCCTCCTGTTAGGCCATCATCTACACGACATAGCCCTGAATTTTCCAATGCGCAGCTCTTTGCAAAATAGAGATATTGGCAAGGAAAAGCTGTCTTGTACCATTGCATTTTTCTCCCAAACGAAGGACACTAGAAAGAAAATTTTAAAGCCTCCTGTTAGGCCATTATCTACACGACATAGCCCTGAATTTTCCAATGCGCAGCTCTTTGCAAAAGAGAGATATTGGCAAGGAAAAGCTGTCTTGTACCATTGCATTTTTCTCCCAAACGAAGGACACTAGAAAGAAAATTTTAAAGCCTCCTGTTAGGCCATTATCTACACGACATAGCCCTGAATTTTCCAATGCGCAGCTCTTTGCAAAAGAGAGATATTGGCAAGGAAAAGCTGTCTTGTACCTTTGCATTTTTCTCCCAAACGAAGGACACTAGAAAGAAAATTTTAAAGCCTCCTGTTAGGCCATCATCTACACGACATAGCCCTGAATTTTCCAATGCGCAGCTCTTTGCAAAAGAGAGATATTGGCAAGGAAAAGCTGTCTTGTACCATTGCATTTTTCTCCCAAACGAAGGACACTAGAAAGAACATTTTAAAGCCTCCTGTTAGGCCATGATCTACACGACATAGCCCTGAATTTTCCAATGCGCAGCTCTTTGCAAAAGAGAGATATTGGCAAGGAAAAGCTGTCTTGTACCATTGCATTTTTCTCCCAAACGAAGGACACTAGAAAGAAAATTTTAAAGCCTCCTGTTAGGCCATCATCTACACGACATAGCCCTGAATTTTCCAATGCGCAGCTCTTTGCAAAAGAGAGATATTGGCAAGGAAAAGCTGTTTTGTACCATTGCATTTTTCTCCCAAACGAAGGACACTAGAAAGAAAATTTTAAAGCCTCCTGAAGGGCCATCATCTACACGACATAGCTCTGAATTTTCCAATGCGTAGCTCTTTGCAAAAGAGAGATATTGGCAAGGAAAAGCTGTCTTGTACCTTTGCATTTTTCTCCCAAACGAAGGACACTAGAAAGAAAATTTTAAAGCCTCCTGTTAGGCCATCATCTACACGATATAGCCCTGAATTTTCCAATGCGTAGCTCTTTGCAAAAGAGAGATATTGGCAAGGAAAAGCTGTCTTGTACCTTTGCATTTTTCTCCCAAACGAAGGACACTAGAAAGAAAATTTTAAAGCCTCCTGTTAGGCCATCATCTACACGACATAGCCCTGAATTTTCCAATGCGCAGCTCTTTGCAAAATAGAGATATTGGCAAGGAAAAGCTGTCTTGTACCATTGCATTTTTCTCCCAAACGAAGGACACTAGAAAGAAAATTTTAAAGCCTCCTGTTAGGCCATCATCTACACGACATAGCCCTGAATTTTCCAATGCGTAGCTCTTTGCAAAAGAGAGATATTGGCAAGGAAAAGCTGTCTTGTACCTTTGCATTTTTCTCCCAAACGAAGGACACTAGAAAGAAAATTTTAAAGCCTCCTATTAGGCCATCATCTACACGACATAGCCCTGAATTTTCCAATGCGCAGCTCTTTGCAAAATAGAGATATTGGCAAGGAAAAGCTGTCTTGTACCATTGCATTTTTCTCCCAAACGAAGGACACTAGAAAGAAAATTTTAAAGCCTCCTGTTAGGCCATCATCTACACGACATAGCCCTGAATTTTCCAATGCGTAGCTCTTTGCAAAAGAGAGATATTGGCAAGGAAAAGCTGTCTTGTACCTTTGCATTTTTCTCCCAAACGAAGGACACTAGAAAGAAAATTTTAAAGCCTCCTGTTAGGCCATCATCTACACGACATAGCCCTGAATTTTCCAATGCGCAGCTCTTTGCAAAAGAGAGATATTGGCAAGGAAAAGCTGTCTTGTACCATTGCATTTTTCTCCCAAACGAAGGACACTAGAAAGAAAATTTTAAAGCCTCCTGTTAGGCCATCATCTACACGACATAGCCCTGAATTTTCCAATGCGCAGCTCTTTGCAAAAGAGAGATATTGGCAAGGAAAAGCTGTCTTGTACCATTGCGTTTTTCTCCCAAACGAAGGACACTAGAAAGAAAATGTTAAAGCCTCCTGTTAGGCCATCATCTACACGACATAGCCCTGAATTTTCCAATGCGCAGCTCTTTGCAAAAGAGAGATATTGGCAAGGAAAAGCTGTCTTGTACCTTTGCATTTTTCTCCCAAACGAAGGACACTAGAAAGAAAATTTTAAAGCCTCCTGTTAGGCCATCATCTACACGACATAGCCCTGAATTTTCCAATGCGCAGCTCTTTGCAAAAGAGAGATATTGGCAAGGAAAAGCTGTTTTGTACCATTGCATTTTTCTCCCAAACGAAGGACACTAGAAAGAAAATTTTAAAGCCTCCTGTTAGGCCATCATCTACACGACATAGCCCTGAATTTTCCAATGCGCAGCTCTTTGCAAAAGAGAGATATTGGCAAGGAAAAGCTGTCTTGTACCATTGCATTTTTCTCCCAAACGAAGGACACTAGAAAGAAAATGTTAAAGCCTCCTGTTAGGCCATCATCTACACGACATAGCCCTGAATTTTCCAATGCGCAGCTCTTTGCAAAAGAGAGATATTGGCAAGGAAAAGCTGTCTTGTACCTTTGCATTTTTCTCCCAAACGAAGGTCACTAGAAAGAAAATTTTAAAGCCCCCTGTTAGGCCATCATCTACACGACATAGCCCTGAATTTTCCAATGCGCAGCTCTTTGCAAAAGAGAGATATTGGCAAGGAAAAGCTGTCTTGTACCATTGCATTTTTCTCCCAAACGAAGGACACTAGAAAGAACATTTTAAAGCCTGCTGTTAGGCCATCATCTACACGACATAGCCCTGGATTTTTCCAATGCGCAGCTCTTTGCAAAAGAGAGATATTGGCAAGGAAAAGCTGTCTTGTACCTTTGCATTTTTCTCCCAAACGAAGGTCACTAGAAAGAAAATTTTAAAGCCTCCTGTTAGGCCATCATCTACACGACATAGCCCTGAATTTTCCAATGCGTAGCTCTTTGCAAAAGAGAGATATTTGCAAGGAAAAGCTGTCTTGTACCTTTGCATTTTTCTCCCAAACGAAGGACACTAGAAAGAAAATTTGAAAGCCTCCTGTTAGGCCATCATCTACACGACATAGCCCTGAATTTTCCAATGCGCAGCTCTTTGCAAAAGAGAGATATTGGCAAGGAAAAGCTGTCTTGTACCTTTGCATTTTTCTCCCAAACGAAGGACACTAGAAAGAACATTTTAAAGCCTCCTATTAGGCCATCATCTACACGACATAGCCCTGAATTTTCCAATGCGCAGCTCTTTGCAAAAAAGAGATATTGGCAAGGAAAAGCTGTCTTGTACCATTGCATTTTTCTCCCAAACGAAGGACACTAGAAAGAAAATTTTAAAGCCTCCTGTTAGGCCATCATCTACACGACATAGCCCTGAATTTTCCAATGCGCAGCTCTTTGCAAAAGAGAGATATTGGCAAGGAAAAGCTGTCTTGTACCTTTGCATTTTTCTCCCAAACGAAGGTCACTAGAAAGAAAATTTTAAAGCCCCCTGTTAGGCCATCATCTACACGACATAGCCCTGAATTTTCCAATGCGCAGCTCTTTGCAAAAGAGAGATATTGGCATGGAAAAGCTGTCTTGTACCATTGCATTTTTCTCCCAAACGAAGGACACTAGAAAGAAAATGTTAAAGCCTCCTGTTAGGCCATCATCTACACGACATAGCTCTGAATTTTCCAATGCGCAGCTCTTTGCAAAAGAGAGATATTGGCAAGGAAAAGCTGTCTTGTACCTTTGCATTTTTCTCCCAAACGAAGGACACTAGAAAGAAAATTTTAAAGCCTCCTGTTAGGCCATCATCTACACGACATAGCCCTGAATTTTCCAATGCGCAGCTCTTTGCAAAAGAGAGATATTGGCAAGGAAAAGCTGTCTTGTACCATTGCATTTTTCTCCCAAACGAAGGACACTAGAAAGAAAATTTTAAAGCCTCCTGTTAGGCCATCATCTACACGACATAGCCCTGAATTTTCCAATGCGCAGCTCTTTGCAAAAGAGAGATATTGGAAAGGAAAAGCTGTCTTGTACCTTTGCATTTTTCTCCCAAACGAAGGACACTATAAAGAAAATTTTAAAGCCTCCTGTTAGGCCATCATCTACACGACATAGCCCTGAATTTTCCAATGCGCAGCTCTTTGCAAAAGAGAGATATTGGCAAGGAAAAGCTGTTTTGTACCATTGCATTTTTCTCCCAAACGAAGGACACTAGAAAGAAAATTTTAAAGCCTCCTGTTAGGCCATCATCTACACGACATAGCTCTGAATTTTCCAATGCGTAGCTCTTTGCAAAAGAGAGATATTGGCAAGGAAAAGCTGTCTTGTACCTTTGCATTTTTCTCCCAAACGAAGGACACTAGAAAGAAAATTTTAAAGCCTCCTGTTAGGCCATCATCTACACGACATAGCCCTGAATTTTCCAATGCGCAGCTCTTTGCAAAAGAGAGATATTGGCAAGGAAAAGCTGTTTTGTACCATTGCATTTTTCTCCCAAACGAAGGACACTAGAAAGAAAATTTTAAAGCCTCCTGTTAGGCCATCATCTACACGACATAGCCCTGAATTTTCCAATGCGCAGCTCTTTGCAAAAGAGAGATATTGGCAAGGAAAAGCTGTCTTGTACCATTGCATTTTTCTCCCAAACGAAGGACACTAGAAAGAAAATGTTAAAGCCTCCTGTTAGGCCATCATCTACACGACATAGCCCTGAATTTTCCAATGCGCAGCTCTTTGCAAAAGAGAGATATTGGCAAGGAAAAGCTGTCTTGTACCATTGCATTTTTCTCCCAAACGAAGGACACTAGAAATAAAATTTTAAAGCCTCCTGTTAGGCCATCATCTACACGACATAGCCCTGAATTTTCCAATGCGCAGCTCTTTGCAAAAGAGAGATATTGGCAAGGAAAAGCTGTTTTGTACCATTGCATTTTTCTCCCAAACGAAGGACACTAGAAAGAAAATTTTAAAGCCTCCTGAAGGGCCATCATCTACACGACATAGCTCTGAATTTTCCAATGCGTAGCTCTTTGCAAAAGAGAGATATTGGCAAGGAAAAGCTGTCTTGTACCTTTGCATTTTTCTCCCAAACGAAGGACACTAGAAAGAAAATTTTAAAGCCTCCTGTTAGGCCATCATCTACACGATATAGCCCTGAATTTTCCAATGCGTAGCTCTTTGCAAAAGAGAGATATTGGCAAGGAAAAGCTGTCTTGTACCTTTGCATTTTTCTCCCAAACGAAGGACACTAGAAAGAAAATTTTAAAGCCTCCTGTTAGGCCATCATCTACACGACATAGCCCTGAATTTTC
>NW_026969733.1:0-29670 GCF_028390025.1 Pseudophryne corroboree
CTGCTCCTGCGATTTCCCCAAATGTGGGAAACTTGACTGCATAATTTGTGTTTCCCCTGGTCAGGTCTCGTATAATTCAGATATCTTTGTCTCAGGTCTCTCTCCAGCCTAGTTTGCTGTCTGTTTCCACTTCTCTTTTCTTGAGCCGCTCCCTTCTATGCCCTTGCGCACTATCCTGACTTCTCCTCCTTTCTGCTTACTTTGTGCCTTCCAACGCACAATGCGAACTACAGGTAGTGCTGCAGGGCCCACACCCTTTTACTTGCCTTACAGAGCAGCTCTGGAGCTGTTACAGTGCCCAGCTGCTGCAAGAAATCAGCTTGAATGCTTCAGGGGCTGGGGCATAGCCAACATGAGCCCCACACCGAAGGAGGGTGGAGGTGTTTAATGCAAACTAGGGGTCAGCCAAGTGCCGCAAAAGGCCACCATGCCCTGCACGCCCCTTTTCTCTTTTCATATGCAGACGAGGGTTGAAGCCAACTTTGACCCACTGCTTGGATGACATCACCATATGCAAATCTATCTGCTGCAGGCCTTCCCCCAGGAATGCTTGCACTAGTTGTTGCATTTGGTTTGTTGTTTGGGGGTGCTTCAGTATTAGGCAGCCTTCTGCTCTCCCATGTTCATCTGAAAATATGTGTTCTCCCTGCAGTTGTTGTCCCCAGATGAGAGTTCCCTTGTGCTGCCTCAGTTGAATCTCCTTTACTTGACAGAGATGTGCCTGAGCAGCGGCCCTCCCCAGCCCTATCCCAAATCATACTTATTTTGCATAGGAGATACCATGGTCATAAAGATTGTTCTCCCAGGGTGAGGTTCGTTCATTGCATTCTGGGTATGCTGACCCCTGTGATTTCCCCAAATGTGGGAAACTCAACTGCATTATTTGTGGTAGTGGGGGACTGTGTTTGTGTTTTCCTCTGGTCAGCTCTGGTAAAAGTCAGATTTCTTTGTCTCAGATCTTCCTCTAGCCTTGTTCTTCTTTCGAGAGTTCCATTGTGCTGCCTCAGTTTGATCTCCTTCACTTGACAGGGGGGTACCCGAGCAGCGACCCTCCCCAGCTCTAGCCCAACTCCTACATACCTGCCAGGTGAGATACTATGATCATGAAGGTGCTTCTCCCAGGGCAAGGCTCACCCATTGCACTCTGGGTGTGCTGCTCCTGTGATTTCCCCAAATGTGGGAAACTTGACTGCATAATTTGTGTTTCCCCTGGTCGGCTCTCGTATAATTCAGATCTCTTTGTCTCAGGTCTCTCTCCAGCCTAGTTTGCTGTCTGTTTCCACTTCTCTTTTCTTGAGCCGCTGCCTTCTATGCCCTTGTGCACTCTCCTGACTTCACCTGTCTGCTTACTTTGTGCCTTCCAACGCACAATGCAAACTACAGGTAGTGCTGCAGGGCCAACACCCTTTTACTTGCCTTACAGAGCAGCTCTGGAGCTGTTACAGTGCCCAGCTGCTGCAAGAAATCAGCTTGAATGCTTCAGGGGCTGGGGCATAGCCAACATGAGCCCCACACCGACGGAGGGTGGAGGTGTTTAATGCTAACTAAGGGTCATCCAAGCGCCGCAAAAGGCCGCCATGCCCTGCATACCCCTTTTCTCTTTTCATATGCAGATGAGGGTTCCAGCCAACTTTGGCCCACTGCTTGGATGACATCACCGTATGCAAATCCGTCTTCTGCAGACCTTTTCCCAGGAATGCTTGTACTAGTTGTTGCATTTGGTTTGTTGTTTGGGGGTGCTTCAGTATTAGGCAGCCTTCTGCTCTCCCATGTTCATCTGAAAATATGTGTTCTCCCTGCAGTTGTTGTCCCCAGATGAGAGTTCCCTTGTGCTGCCTCAGTTGAATCTCCTTTACTTGACAGAGATGTGCCTGAGCAGCGGCCCTCCCCAGCCCTATCCCAAATCATACTTATTTTGCATAGGAGATACAATTGTCATGAAGATTGTTCTCCCAGGGTGAAGTTCATTCATTGCATTCTGGGTATGCTGACTCCTGTGATTTCCCCAAATGTGGGAAACTCGACTGCATTATTTGTGGTAGTGGGGGACTGTGTTTGTGCTTTCCTCTGGTCAGCTCTGGTAAAAGTCAGATTTCTTTGTCTCAGATCTTCCTCTAGCCTTGTTCTTTTTTCGAGAGTTTCCTTGTGCTGCCTCAGTTGGATCTCCTTCACTTGACAGGGGGGTGCCCGAACAGCGACCCTCCCCAGCTCTAGCCCAACTCCTACTTACCTGCCAGGTGAGATACTATGATCAGGAAGGTGCTTCTCCCAGGGCAAGGCTCACCCAATGCACTCTGGGTGTGCTGCTCCTACGATTTCCCCAAATGTGGGACACTTGATTACATAATTTGTGTTTCCTCTGGTCGGCTCTCGTATAATTCAGATCTCTTTGTCTCAGGTCTCTCTCCAGCCTAGTTTGCTGTCTGTTTCCACTTCTCTTTTCTTGAGCCGCTCCCTTCTATGCCCTTGTGCACTATCCTGACTTCTCCCGTCTGCTTACTTTGTGCCTTCCAACGCACAATGCAAACTACAGGTAGTGCTGCAGGGCCCACACCCTTTTACTTGCTTTACAGAGCAGCTCTGGAGCTGTTACAGTGCCCAGCTGCTGCAAGAAATCAGCTTGAATGCTTCAGGGGCTGGGGCATAGCCAACATGAGCCCCACACCGAAGGAAGGTGGAGGTGTTTAATGCGAACTAGGGGTCATCCAAGCGCCGCAAAAGGCCGCCATGCCCTGCACACCCCTTTTTTATTTTCATATGCAGACGAGGGTTGAAGCCAACTTTGACCCACTGCTTGGATGACATCACCATATGCAAATCCATCTGCTGCAGGCCTTCCCCCAGGAATGCTTGCACTAGTAGTTGCATTTGATTTGTTGTTTGGGGGTGCTTCAGTATTAGGCAGCCTTCTGCCCTCCCATGTTCATCTGAAAATATGTGTTCTCCCTGCAGTTGTTGTCCCCAGATGAGAGTTCCCTTGTGTTGCCTCAGTTGAATCTCCTTTACTTGACAGAGATGTGCCTGAGCAGCGGCCCTCCCCAGCCCTATCCCAAATCATACTTATTTTGCATAGGAGATACCATGGTCATGAAGATTGTTCTCCCAGGGTGAGGTTCATTCATTGCACTCTGGGTATGCTGACCCCTGTGATTTCCCCAAATGTGGGAAACTCGACTGCATTATTTGTGGTAGTGGGGGACTGCGTTTGTGCTTTCCTCTGGTCAGCTCTGGTAAAAGTCAGATTTCTTTGTCTCAGATCTTCCTCTAGCCTTGTTCTTCTTTCGAGAGTTCCCTTGTGCTGCCTCAGTTGGATCTCCTTCACTTGACAGGGGGTGCCCGAGCAGCAATCCTCCACAGCTCTAGCCCAACTCCTACTTACCTGCCAGGTGAGATACTATGATCTTCACTGTTAGGGCAATCAGGATGTGGAATTCCCTGCCAGGGAAGGTGGTAATGGCGGACTCTGTAATTGGATTTAAAAAAGGAATGGATACATTTCTGAATGAAAAAGCTATCCAAGGTTATAATACTTAAAATATCAACATGGTTAATCCGGGGGTAACATGAGTTATAGTAGCTAACTAGTCATAAAACATTATTCAGCAAGTATGTAGAATCATCACAACTTAAAACAGGTTGAACACGATGGGCAATTTGCCTCTATTCAACCTCAAAAACTATGTTACTATATGTTACTATATTACTATGTTACTGTAGTATACAGAACACCACAATGTAATGAGCAGTGATAGTGAGCACTGATGAGGATACTAGAACTGACACTGAGCAGCAAGATGCAGCACTGGACTATTAGTAATGTACTGTAGTATGCTGAGCACCACAATGCAGCACAAGACAATGAGCAGTGATACTGAGCACTGATGAGGATACTACTGAGAACTGACACTGAGCAGGAGAGACACACTACTAGTATTACTGAGCAGCAATAAGTAACCACTGATACTGAGCACTGATATTGAGATTTCCACTGAGAGAACATAGCCACGTCCTCTCCGCTCTCTCTTCAATGCACGAGTAAAAATGGCGGCAACGCGCAGCTCTTTATATGGAATCCGAATCTCGCGAGAATCCGACAGCGGGATGATGACATTTTCCCTTGTTCAGGTTTTCCGAGTCAGGCGGGAACAACCGAGCCTGCCTCGGACCAGTGTAAACCACGTGGAGTTCGTCGGGAATTCGGTTCTCGGAGAACCGAACCCGCTCCTCTCTACCTTATACCCATCAATTTTTTTATTTTCAATCTAAGCCCCTGCAGTTTTCTGTAAGCATCTGCTTCGCTATGATGATCAACAAGTCACAAGGGCAAACACTCAGGGCTTGAGGCGTAGATCTTAGGACCAGCTGCTACAAGCATGGCAGAGGTGTCACTATCACTGGTGACACCCAGAGAGGTGGCGAGGGAGATTGTAATGCAGTGCGCGCAGATAAGCAGTGCAATGGTAAAAAGGAGGCATGGTTTCATAGGTAGGGGCGTGGCCTGGTGGCCTGAATCTACATTTTGTTGCTCCGGGTGTCCCGGGGGTTGGGGGCTGCACCCGGGGACTAGTGTGTGTGCGGTGCTGGCTCCTGCACAGTGACAGGGCATGGCCACCCAGCATGACGCCTCCATTCTTGACCATGCTGTAATTGCAGTCGCACTGCAGTTCAGCGTGATCATAAAAAATGGTGTAGCCTCCTGCTGGTGCAGACTGTATGTGCGCGCAGGAAGCCGCCACCATTTTTGTGATCACAGCGGCTGAATGTGATGTCATACAGCCGCTGTGACCACGCCCCCTGTGTCTCCTCCGTTGCAGACCCCATTTTGAAGCCTTGCCCCCGCACCGCTCCATCCCTGACTTGGAAATGGAGTGTTGCTGACCCCCCTCTCCCCCCCCCCGCCCCGATTGACAGGCAGAGGCGATCGCATTCTCTGCGGGGTGCCGCAGAAAATGCAGGCACATGCGTATGCTGTTAGCAAATTTTGCAGTTGGATCGCTTATTGTGATTGCATTCCAACCTGAATCAGGCCCTATTACCTATCACAATGCGCTGCGGGCAGTACAAAATTGGGTTAATATAGGAGTAAAACTCCCAGACCTGTGCTCCTTAACTGTACCTGGTGGCTAGTGGAGCGGCTGCCCAGTAATCAGTGTCCACGCCAGTGCGCACACGGTCCACCCCCTACGGCCACGCTCCCCTTCATCAGCGGCCTCGTGATCCGGAAGGGCGGTGTGTGTGTGACTGACCTTAGGAAGAAACTGGAGCCTCCGCTGCAGTGACCCAGCAACCAGGGCACGGGAGTATACAGCGCCGCTGGGAGTGATGAAGCTGCAGTAAAGATGTCTATTAGACCTAGCCTGCTGCAGCCCTTGTAGATTCTCATAAAACAAGTTCTTCTTTTCTTGTCAAAATTAATAGCTAAGAATAGGCTGCCTGAGGCAGGCCCCTGTTAAGTGGCCTGCTACTGAAGGCACCAACTACAAACTGAGCTCCCTGTTCATGGAAGCGGGGTTATAGAGGAGGATGCGCTGAGCATCTTGGGAACAGTCAAAAGCTTTGAGCCGGTTGGTGCCTCAGATCAAGATCCTACTCTACACCCCAATGTGAATCCTTGTGGAGTCCAGTGTACCCCACAGAAGAAATTAATGTGTCACACCCATTGGCAGCAACCTTAGAATAGCTGCTGACGGGCACAATTGAATCCAGCACATAGATGCAATTCAAATATGTAATTTGTACCTTCCTATTTTAAAATATAATGGATGAACCTCACCCTGTGAGAACAATCTTCATGATCAAGATATCTCATATGCAAAATAAGTATGAGTTGGGATAGGGCTGGGGAGGGTGGCTGCTCGGGCAGCCCCTCCCCCGTCAAGTTAAGGAGATTCAACTGAGGACGCACAAGGGAACTCTCGTCTGGGGACACCAACTGCAGGGAGACCACATCTGTTCAGATGAACATGGGAGGGTGGAAGGCTGCCTAATATTGAAGCACCATCAAATATCAAACCATATGCAACAACTAGTACAAGCATTCCTGGGGGAAGGTCTGCAGAAGACGGATTTGCATACGGTGATGTCATCCAAGATGTGGGCCAAAGTTGGCTGGAACCCTCATCTGCATATGAAAAGAGAAAAGGGGCATGCAGGGCATGGCGGCCTTTTGCGGTGCTTGGATGACCCCTAGTTCGCATTAAACACCCCCACCCTCCTTTGGTGTGGGGCTCATGTTGGCCATGCCCCATCCCCTGAAGCATTCAAGCTGATTTCTTGCAGCAGCTGGGCACTGTAACAGCTCCAGAGCTGTTCTGTAAGGCAAGTAAAAGGGTGTGGGCCCTGCAGCACCACCTGTAGTTCGCATTGTGCGTTGGAAGGCACAAAGTAAGCAGACGGGAGGAGAAGTCAGGATAGTGCGCAAGGGCATCCTTTTCTCTTAGTCCGTAGAGGATGCTGGGGTCACATTAAGAACCATGGGGTATAGACGGGATCCGCAAGAGACATGGGCACTTTAAGACTTTCAAAGGGTGTGAACTGGCTCCTCCCTCTATGCCCCTCCTCCAGACTCCAGTTATAGGAACTGTGCCCAGGGAGACGGACATTTCGAGGAAAGGATTTATTGTTAAACTAAGGTGAGCATCTTACCAGCTCACACCTTAAGCATGCCGCAGAACGTGGCATTCAACAGAACACAAGCCAACGGCATGAACAATTGCAGCAAAAAGCTGACCAGAACCATAACATAACATGTGTATAACCACAAGTAATAACTGCAGACACAGTATGGACTGGGACGGGTGCCCAGCATCCTCTACGGACTAAGAGAAAAGGATTTACCAGTAGGTATTAAAATCCTATTTTCTCATACGACCTAGAGGATGCTGGGGTCACATTAAGAACCATGGGGTTATACCAAAGCTCTTGAACGGGTGGGAGAGTGCGTACGACTCTGCAGCACCGAATGACCCAACTTGAGGTTATCATCAGCCAAGGTATCAAACTTGTAAAACTTAGCAAAAGTGTTTACTAAATAGCTGCTCGGCAAAGTTGCAATGCCGAGACTCCCCGACCAGCTGCCCAGGATGAACCCACCTTTCTAGTAGAATGGGTCTTCACCTAATTCAGTAATGGCAATCCTGCCATGGAATGAGCATGCTGAATCTTACCACAGATCCAGCGCATAATGGTCTACATGGAAGCAGGACACCCAATCCTGTTGGGAGCATACAGGACAAACAGAGCCTCTGTTTTCCTAATCTGAACCGTTCTGGTGACATAAATTTTCAAAGTTCTGACCACAGCCAGAGACTTTGACTCAACGAAGGTGTCAGTGGCCAAAGGCACCAAGATGAACCACCTTCGGCAGAAATTGTTGACGTGTCCTCAATTCTGCTCTATCTTCATGAAAGATCAAATAAAGGCTCTTGTGATACTGCATGGTTTGTACTGTTTTCCATGTGCTCCCAGATCTTTCAAGCAAGTAGCATGGTCAAGAAAGTTCTGTTTGAAAAGAAACAACATTTACTGTCATTGTTATAGAATTTGGGAGAAAAAACAAGAAGAAATCTGCACTGTTGACGCACTGGACAGAATGAATGAATCATAAAATATAACCTTTATTAAGTATGTATTAAAATTGGATAAATATTAATATTATTATCCCAAACTGCAGTGAAACATAAATGTTAAAATCACAGAACTAACATACATGTGCATAAGAAGAATAAAGAGATGTGAAAAAAAGGTTTAAAAAGCGTGTCCGTGTGTGATTATTTTTGAAGGCACAACCCTGGCGGGGTTGTTTATATAGATATATATGTTGCTAATAATCACTTTCTAGCGTAATGTTATTAAATAGCTGTTAGTATCTATGTCGTCAGGTACCACTGGGTCGTATCCTATATACTCCCTTCACTCAATAGGGGTTACCTCCCGGGAAGCCATCCCCATTGGCGAATTTGTGGGGGTGATTGAGTATAACCGGTAAGCTAACCTCCAATTTGTGGGGTGCTTAGGTAGATGGGGATCACTTATTTCTCTGTGTCCCCTAAGACTATATTCCTAAATTCAATACCACAGGGGGATAGCTTTCTATATCGGATAAGGAATCACTTGATAGGGAAATCTCTATGGATCATGGAAAGATCATATTTATTAATATCCAAACTAAAAAAATGATGAATAGCTTTAATTTAGCTGTTTAGATATAGTTAATTGGCGAGATATACCAACAGGTGCGGTTGCCTTAAGGAATATGGCAATTCCAATATAAATAGCAGCCCTCCTTCATATAATCAGCCAGATCTTATTAAATCTGGTCCAGATATAGCCGTTCAGATATACTTAATTGACAACATATATCAATCGGTGGGGTTGCCTTAAGGAATATAGCAATTCCAATTCTCATATAAATAGCAACCTTCCTTCATATATTCAGCCAGATCTTATTTAATCTGATCTAGGCGTAGGCAATAATGCTTTCCTTAGAGGTATAGCCACCTCAATTCTTATTAAGAAGCAAAGTGTCTGTCATAATGGTTTATCCAATTCATCTAAGAAATAATATATTCCATGTGTCAGAGATTCATTACTCTCTATTTACACTGTTAAAGAGTTAATTCTTATTATGTTACAGTGTAATGAAATTATCATATAGGGAGATGTGGCAATTCCATGTGCTATATATATAATAACCCTTAGTGGTCCAGATTCCACAATGAGGAATTTTCTTATAAACCGCTGAAACACACAGCTGTTTGACTGACTTCCAAATATATCTATCTCACTTTGTAACAGTCTTATGATAGAGAAACTGTTACATATTCGGTCACTTAGTTATCTAAAGGTAAACAGACTCAGTGTGAGGGTAATATAATATATCAAATGCGCTGTCAATAATCGTGGTAACTGGTGTAATAATGTGGTATATTGAGTATGCTAGTAAGGCATATAACTGCTCTCCAGCCTTTAAGTGTTACCAATCAATTTGTTACACTGTAAAGGATTTATGGTGTCCTGTTAGGACATGCAGCTGCTAGGCTGACTCAAAGATTTATCCATTTGTAACAATTATGTAACAGTTATATACATGTTACTGGTATTACATAGAAATAGTATGACACAGGCCAGCAGTCCCATGTGTCTAGATTCCACAATAGGAGATTTTCTTTGTCTTATAAACTGCTGGAACACACAGCTGCTAGACTGACTTCAAATATATATATATTACTTTGTAACAGTCTTATAGTAAAGAGACTGTTACACACTGTCATTTAGTTATCTCAAGGTTAGCAGATTCTGTGTGAGGATAGTGTTCTGTTAGAACATGCAGCTGCTAGGCTGACTCATAGAAAATGTATCCATTTGTAACAAATGACACATACAGCATTAAATTAATATCTATAGCAGCCCATGTGACATCTCTACTCTTATCATAATTGTCTGGTTATTGCCAATCTGGACAGCAGGAGTGATATATATTCACTAGTCCCAATATCCCATCATATAAATATACCCACACTGATATACTTTCTTATCAAGAGTTATTAGTAGCTATCTGTATGCACTTTAGACATTGTAATTGCTAAGTGACATCATATCTAGTGTATTCCTTTCTTATAGCTCAGCTTCTATTCCCTATTAGTGGAGACTAACAGCTAACATCATAATCATATATTTTTGTTTTATAACATTTCACATGAGTCAAATACACGCGGACACGCCGTGCCCTACACATGTGTTTCACTGCATCTATGGCAACTTACATTAAAGCTAACAAGAAAGCACACTCGTTCTGTCTTTAAACTGATAAAAGAAACCCCAATAATATGGGGCATGCAAAAATTGAGATAAAACTCAGTTTTGCTCCTCTCCACGGAAATCTTTAATAAAAGGCGAAATATTTGTTAGTTCTGAAGAGAAACCAGAGCATGACCAAGATTCCACCTGTCGCCTGAGTGCCATGCCAGCAGTTCTCATTGAGCTCAAAGTGAGCACCCAATTTGAAAGAAAGAAAGCAGATTTCTCACCAGGCTTCCCCTAGCTATAAACATGGTTTGTACTCTTTTCCATGTGTTCCCAGATCTTTCAAGCAATTAGTATAGTCAAGAAAGTTCTGTTTGAAAAGAAACAAACATTTACTGTCATTTCTATGCAAATGAGCTTACATTAAAGCACACTCGTTCTATCTTTAAACAGATAAAATAAAACCCCAATAAGATGGGACATGCAAAATTTGAGATAAAACTCAGTTTTGCTCCTCTCCACGGAAATCTTTAGTAAAAGGCGAAAGATTTGTTCGTTCTGAAGAGAAACCAGAGCATGACCAAGATTCCACCTGTCGCCTGAGTGCCATGCCAGCAGTCCTCATTCAGCTCAAAGTGAGCACCCAATTTGAAAGAAAGAAAGCAGATTTCTCACCAGGCTTCCCCTTGCTATAAGCATGGTTTGTACTCTTTTCCATGTGCTCCCAGATCTTTCAAGCAAGTAGCATGGTCAAGAAAGTTCTGTTTGAAAAGAAACAGACATTTACTATCATTGTTATACAAATAAACTTACATTAAAGCCAACAAGAAAGCACACTCGTTCTGTCTTTAAACTGATAAAAGAAACCCCAATAATATGGGGCATGCAAAAATTGAGATAAAACTCAGTTTTGCTCCTCTCCACGGAAATCTTTAATAAAAGGCGAAAGATTTGTTCATTCTGAAGAGAAACCAGAGCATGACCAAGATTCCACCTGTCGCCTGAGTGCCATGCCAGCAGTCCTCATTCAGATCAAAGTGAGCGCCCAATTTGAAAGAAAGCAGATTTCTCACCTGGCTTCTCCTTGCTATAAGCATGGTTTGTACTGTATTCCATGTGCTCCCAGATCTTTCAAGCAAGTAGCATGGTCAAGAAAGTTCTGTTTGAAAAGAAACAAACATTTACTGTAATTTCTATGCAAATGAGCTTTCATTAAAGCACACTCATTCTATCTTTAAACCGATAAAAGAAAATCCAAAAAGATGGGGCATGCAAAAATTGAGGTAAAACTCAGTTTTGCTCCTCTCCACGGAAATCTTTAGTAAAAGGCGAAAGATTTGTTCGTTCTGAAGAGAAACCAGAGCATGACCAAGATTTTCATCTGAAAATATGTGTTCTCCCTGCAGTTGTTGTCCCCAGATGAGAGTTCCCTTGTGCTGCCTCAGTTGAATCTCCTTTACTTGACAGAGATGTGCCTGAGCAGCGGCCCTCCCCAGCCCTATCCCAAATCATACTTATTTTGCATAGGAGATACCATGGTCATGAAGATTGTTCTCCCAGGGTGAGGTTCATTCATTGCATTCTGGGTATGCTGACCCCTGTGATTTCCCCAAATGTGGGAAACTCGACTGCATTATTTGTGGTAGTGGGGGACTGTGTTTGTGCTTTCCTCTGGTCAGCTCTGGTAAAAGTCAGATTTCTTTGTCTCAGATCTTCCTCTAGCCTTGTTCTTCTTTCGAGAGTTCCCTTGTGCTGCCTCAGTTGGATCTCCTTCACTTGACAGGGGGTGCCCGAGCAGCAATCCTCCACAGCTCTAGCCCAACTCCTACTTACCTGCCAGGTGAGATACTATGATCTTCACTGTTAGGGCAATCAGGATGTGGAATTCCCTGCCAGGGAAGGTGGTAATGGCGGACTCTGTAATTGGATTTAAAAAAGGAATGGATACATTTCTGAATGAAAAAGCTATCTAAGGTTATAATACTTAAAATATCAACATGGTTAATCCGGGGGTAACATGAGTTATAGTAGCTAACTAGTCATAAAACATTATTCAGCAAGTATGTAGAATCATCACAACTTAAAACAGGTTGAACACGATGGGCAATTTGCCTCTATTCAACCTCAAAAACTATGTTACTATATGTTACTATATTACTATGTTACTGTAGTATACAGAAAACCAAAATGCAATGAACAGTGATAGTGAGCACTGATGAGGATACTAGAACTGACACTGAGCAGCAAGATGCAGCACTGGACTATTAGTAATGTACTGTAGTATGCTGAGCACCACAATGCAGCACAAGACAATGAGCAGTGATACTGAGCACTGATGAGGATACTACTGAGAACTGACACTGAGCAGGAGAGACACACTACTAGTATTACTGAGCAGCAATAAGTAACCACTGATACTGAGCACTGATATTGAGATTTCCACTGAGAGAACATAGCCACGTCCGTTCCGCTCTCTCTTCAAAGCACGAGTAAAAATGGCGGCAACAAGCAGCTCTTTATATGGAATCCGAATCTCGCGAGAATCCGACAGCGGGATGATGACATTTTCCCTTGTTCAGGTTTTCCGAGTCAGGCGGGAACAACCGAGCCTGCCTCGGACCAGTGTAAACAACGTGGAGTTCGTGGGGAATTCGGTTCTCGGAGAACCGAACCCGCTCCTCTCTACCTTATACCCATCAATTTTTTTATTTTCAATCTAAGCCCCTGCAGTTTTCTGTAAGCATCTGCTTCGCTATGATGATCAACAAGTCACAAGGGCAAACACTCAGGGCTTGAGGCGTAGATCTTAGGACCAGCTGCTACAAGCATGGCAGAGGTGTCACTATCACTGGTGACACCCAGAGAGGTGGCGAGGGAGATTGTAATGCAGTGCGCGCAGATAAGCAGCGCAATGGTAAAAAGGAGGCATGGTTTCATAGGTAGGGGCGTGGCCTGGTGGCCTGAATCTACATTTTGTTGCTCCGGGTGTCCCGGGGGTTGGGGGCTGCACCCGGGGACTAGTGTGTGAGCAGTGCTGGCTCCTGCACAGTGAAAGGGCATGGCCACCCAGCATGACGCCTCCCTTCTTGACCATGCTGTAATTGCAGTCGCACTGCAGTTCAGCGTGATCATAAAAAATGGTGTAGCCTCCTGCTGGTGCAGACTGTATGTGCGCGCAGGAAGCCGCCACCATTTTTGTGATCACAGCGGCTGAATGTGATGTCATACAGCCGCTGTGACCACGCCCCCTGTGTCTCCTCCGTTGCAGACCCCATTTTGAAGCCTTGCCCCCGCACCGCTCCATCCCTGACTTGGAAATGGAGTGTTGCTGACCCACCTATCCCCCCCCCGCCCCGATTGACAGGCAGAGGCGATCGCATTCTCTGCGGGGTGCCGCAGAAAATGCAGGCACATGCGTATGCTCTTAGCAATTTTTGCAGTTGGATCGCTTATTGTGATTGCAATCCAACCTGAATCAGGCCCTATTACCTATCACAATGCGCTGCGGGCAGTACAAAATTGGGTTAATATAGGAGAAAAACCCCCAGACCTGTGCTCCTTAACTGTACCTGGTGGCTAGTGGAGCGGCTGCCCAGTAATCAGTGTCCACGCCAGTGCGCACACGGTCCACCCCCTACGGCCACGCTCCCCTTCATCAGCGGCCTCGTGATCCGGAAGGGTGGTGTGTGTGTGACTGACCTTAGGATGAAACCGGACCCTCCGCTGCAGTGACCCAGCAACCAGGGCACGGGAGTATACAGCGCCGCTGGGAGTGATGAAGCTGCAGTAAAGATGTCTATTAGACCTAGCCTGCTGCAGCCCTTGTAGATTCTCATAAAACAAGTTCTTCTTTTCTTGTCAAAATTTATAGCTAAGAATAGGCTGCCTGAGGCAGGCCCCTGTTAAGTGGCCTGCTACTGAAGGCACCAACTACAAACTGAGCTCCCTGTTCATGGAAGCGGGGTTATAGAGGAGAATGCACTGAGCATCTTGGGAACAGTCAAAAGCTTTGAGCCGGTTGGTGCCTCAGATCAAGATCCTACTCTACACCCCAATGTGAATCCTTGTGGAGTCCAGTGTACCCCACAGAAGAAATTAATGTGTCACACCCATTGGCAGCAACCTTAGAATAGCTGCTGACGGGCACAATTGAGAAAGGAAGGGGGGGGGGGGGACATTTGAATCCAGCACATAAATGCAATTCAAATATGTAATTTGTACCTTCCTATTTTAAAATATAATGGATGAACCTCACCCTGTGATAACAATCTTCATGATCAAGAGATCTCATATGCAAAATAAGTATGAGTTGGGATAGGGCTGGGGAGGGTGGCTGCTCGGGCAGCCCCTCCCCCGTCAAGTTAAGGAGATTCAACTGAGGAAGCACAAGGGAACTCTCGTCTGGGGACAACAACTGCAGGGAGACCACATCTTTTCAGATGAACATGGGAGGGCGGAAGGCTGCCTAATACTGAAGCACCATCAAATATCAAACCATATGCAACATCTAGTACAAGCCTTCCTGGGGGAAGGTCTGCAGCAGACGGATTTGCATACAGTGATGTTATTCAAGCAGTGGGCCAAAGTTGGCTGGAACCCTCATCTGCATATGAAAAGAGAAAAGGGGCGTGCAGGGCATGGCGGCCTTTTGCAGTGCTTGGATGACCCCTAGTTCTCATTAAACACCCCCACCCTCCTTTGGTGTGGGGCTCATGTTGGCCATGCCCCATCCCCTGAAGCATTCAAGCTGATTTCTTGCAGCAGCTGGGCACTGTAACAGCTCCAGAGCTGTTCTGTAAGGCAAGTAAAAGGGTGTGGGCCCTGCAGCACCACCTGTAGTTTGCATTGTGCGTTGGAAGGCACAAAGTAAGCAGACGGGAGGAGAAGTCAGGATAGTGCGCAAGGGCATCCTTTTCTCTTAGTCCGTAGAGGATGCTGGGGTCACATTAAGAACCATGGGGTATAGACGGGATCCGCAAGAGACATGGGCACTTTAAGACTATCAAAGGGTGTGAACTGGCTCCTCCCTCTATGCCCCTCCTCCAGACTCCAGTTATAGGAACTGTGCCCATGGAGACGGACATTTCGAGGAAAGGATTTATTGTTAAACTAAGGTGAGCATCTTACCAGCTCACACCTTAAGCATGCCGCAGAACGTGGCATTCAACAGAACACAAGCCAACGGCATGAACAATTGCAGCAAAAAGCTGACCAGAACCATAACACAACATGTGTATAACCACAAGTAATAACTGCAGACACAGTATGGACTGGGACGGGTGCCCAGCATCCTCTACAGACTAAGAGAAAAGGATTTACCGGTAGGTATTAAAATCCTATTTTCTCATACGACCTAGAGGATGCTGGGGTCACATTAAGAACCATGGGGTTATACCAAAGCTCTTGAACGGGTGGAAGAGTGCGTACGACTCTGCAGCACCGAATGACCCAACTTGAAGTTATCATCGGCCAAGGTATCAAACTTGTAAAACTTAGCAAAAGTGTTTACTAAATAGCTGCTCGGCAAAGTTGCAATGCCGAGACTCCCCGACCAGCTGCCCAGGATGAACCCACCTTTCTAGTAGAATGGGTCTTCACCTAATTCAGTAACGGCAATCCTGCCATGGAATGAGCATGCTGAATCTTACCACAGATCCAGCGCATAATGGTCTACATGGAAGCAGGACACCCAATCCTGTTGGGAGCATACAGGACAAACAGAGCCTCTGTTTTCCTAATCTGAACCGTTCTGGTGACATAAATTTTCAAAGTTCTGACCACAGCCAGAGACTTTGACTCAACGAAGGTGTCAGTGGCCAAAGGCACCATGTGGAAAGATGAACCACCTTCGGCAGAAATTGTTGACGTGTCCTCAATTCTGCTCTATCTTCATGAAAGATCAAATAAAGGCTCTTGTGATACTGCATGGTTTGTACTGTTTTCCATGTGCTCCCAGATCTTTCAAGCAAGTAGCATGGTCAAGAAAGTTCTGTTTGAAAAGAAACAAACATTTACTGTCATTGTTATGCAAATAAACTTACATTAAAGCTAACAAGAAAGCAAACTCGTTCTGTCTTTAAACTGATAAAAGAAACCCCAATAATATGGGCATACCTCCCAACTTTGTCGGCTCGCAAAGAGGGACACACGCGCGGCGAAGTCGCGCGCGCTCCCAAAAAGGGTGTGGCCTAAGTAAAAGGGGGCGTGGCTTCGCGGGAGGACCCGCGATCGCGAGTCACGCCCCCGTTTTCGGCACTGAGCGGGCATGCCCAGCGCTCTGTGAGCCGCTGGCATGCCACCTCTCCCTCTGACTTCAGTGAATAGACGCTGTGCGCATGCGCACAGCGTCTATTCACCGCTGCTCTGCTAAGCAGGGCAGCGACAGACAGAGCCTCCCAATTGTCCTCCCCACCGCGGGACACTGCGGCCCGCAGGTGGGACAGCGGGACAGTCCCCAAAAAACGGGACTGTCCCGCGAAAATCGGGACAGTTGGGAGGTATGATATGGGGCATGCAAAAATTGAGATAAAACTCAGTTTTGCTCCTCTCCACGGAAATCTTTAGTAAAAGGCGAAAGATTTGTTCGTTCTGAAGAGAAACCAGAGCATGACCAAGATTCCACCTGTCGCCTGAGTGCCATGCCAGCAGTCCTCATTCAGCTCAAAGTGAGCACCCAATTTGAAAGAAAGAAAGCAGATTTCTCACCAGGCTTCCCCTTGCTATAAACATGGTTTGTACTCTTTTCCATGTGCTCCCAGATCTTTCAAGCAATTAGTATGGTCAAGAAAGTTCTGCTTGAAAAGAAACAGACATTTATTGTCATTGTTATGCAAATAAACTTACATTAAAGCTAACAAGAAAGCACACTCGTTCTGTCTTTAAACTGATAAAAGAAACCCCAATAATATGGGGCATGCAAAAATTGAGATAAAATTCAGTTTTGCTCCTCTCCACGGATAATCTTTAATAAAAGGCGAAAGATTTGTTCGTTCTGAAGAGAAACCAGAGCATGACCAAGATTCCACCTGTCGCCTGAGTGCTGTGCCAGCAGTCCTCATTCAGATCAAAGTGAGTGCCCAATTTGAAAGAAAGCAGATTTCTCACCTGGCTTCTCCTTGCTATAAGCATGGTTTGTACTGTATTCCATGTGCTCCCAGATCTTTAAAGCAAGTAGCATGGTCAAGAAAGTTCTGTTTGAACATAAATAAACATTTACTGTCATTTCTATGCAAATGAGCTTACATTAAAGCACACTCATTCTATCTTTAAACCGGTAAAAGAAACCCCAAAAAGATGGGGCATGCAAAAATTGAGATAAAACTCGGTTTTGCTCCTCTCCACGGAAATCTTTAGTAAGAGGCGAAAGATTTGTTCGTTCTGAAGAGAAACCAGAGCATGACCAAGATTTTTATATGAAAATATGTGTTCTCCCTGCAGTTGTTGTCCCCAGATGAGAGTTCCCTTGTGCTGCCTCAGCTGAATCTCCTTTACTTGACAGAGATGTGCCTGAGCAGCGGCCCTCCCCAGCCCTATCCCAAATCATACTTATTTTGCATAGGCGATACCATGGTCATGAAGATTGTTCTCCCAGGGTGAGGTTCATTCATTGCATTCTGGGTATGCTGACCCCTGTGATTTCCCCAAATGTGGGAAACTCGACTGCATTATTTGTGGTAGTGGGGGACTGTGTTTGTGCTTTCCTCTGGTCAGCTCTGGTAAAAGTCAGATTTATTTGTCTCAGATCTTCCTCTAGCCTTGTTCTTCTTTCAAAAGTTCCCTTGTGCTGCCTCAGTTGGATCTCTTTCACTTGACAGGGGGGTGCCCGAGTAGCGACCCTCCCCAGCTCTAGCCCAACTCCTACTTACCTGCCAGGTGAGATACTATGATCATGAAGGTGCTTCTCCCAGGGCAAGGCTCACCCATTGCACTCTGGGTGTGGTGCCCCTGCGATTTCCCCAAATGTGGGAAGCTTGACTGCATAATTTGTGTTTCCCCTGGTCGGCTCTCGTATAATTCAGATCTCTTTGTCTCAGGTCTCTCTCCAGCCTAGTTTGCTGTCTGTTTCCACTTCTTTTTTCATGAGCCCCTCCCTTTTATACCCTTGTGCACTATCCTGACTTCTCCTCTTGTCTGCTTACTTTGTGCCTTCCAATGCACAATGCAAACTACTGGTAGTGCTGCAGGGCCCACACCCTTTTACTTGCCGTACAGAGCAGCTCTGGAGCTGTTACAGTGCCCAGCTGCTGCAAGAAATCAGCTTGAATGCTTCAGGGGCTGGGGCATAGCCAACATGAGCCCCACACCGAAGGAGGGTGGAGGTGTTTAATGCGAACTAGGGGTCATCCAAGCGCCGCAAAAGGCCGCTATGCCCTGCACGCCCCTTTTCTATTTTCATATGCAGACGAGGGTTGAAGCCAACTTTGACCCACTGCTTGGATGACATCACCGTATGCAAATCCATCTGCTGCAGGCCTTCCCCCAGGAATGCTTGCACTAGTTGTTGCATTTGGTTTGTTGTTTGGGGGTGCTTCATTATTAGGCAGCCTTCTGCCCTCCCATGTTCATCTGAAAATATGTGTTCTCCCTGCAGTTGTTGTCCCCAGATGAGAGTTCCCTTGTGCTGCCTCAGTTGAATCTCCTTTACTTGACAGAGATGTGCCTGAGCAGCGGCCCTCCCCAGCCCTATCCCAAATCATACTTATTTTGCATAGGAGATACCATGGTCATGAAGATTGTTCTCCCAGGGTGAGGTTCATTCATTGCATTCTGGGTATGCTGACCCCTGTGATTTCCCCAAATGTGGGAAACTCGACTGCATTATTTGTGGTAGTGGGGGACTGTGTTTGTGCTTTCCTCTGGTCAGCTCTGGTAAAAGTCAGATTTATTTGTCTCAGATCTTCCTCTAGCCTTGTTCTTCTTTCGAGAGTTCCCTTGTGCTGCCTCAGTTGAATCTCCTTCACTTGACAGGGGGGTACCCGAGCAGCGACCCTCCCCAGCTCTAGCCCAACTTCTACTTACCTGGCAGGTGAGATACTATGATCATGTAGGTGCTTCTCCCAGGGCAAGGCTCACCCATTGCACTCTGGGTGTGCTGCTCCTGCGATTTCCCCAAATGTGGGAAACTTGACTGCATAATTTGTGTTTCCCCTGGTCGGCTCTCGTATAATTCAGATCTCTTTGTCTCAGGTCTCTCTCCAGCCTAGTTTGCTGTCTGTTTCAACTTCTCTTTTCTTGAGCCGCTCCCTTCTATGCCCTTGCGCACTATCCTGACTTCTCCCGTCTGCTTACTTTGTGCCTTCCAATGCACAATGCAAACTACAGGTAGTGCTGCAGGGCCCACACCCTTTTACTTGCCGTTCAGAGCAGCTCTGGAGCTGTTACAGTGCCCAGCTGCTGCAAGAAATCAGCTTGAATGCTTCAGGGGCTGGGGCATAGCCAACATGAGCCCCACACCGAAGGAGGGTGGAGGTGTTTAATGCGAACTAGGGGTCATCCAAGCGCCGCAAAAGGCCGCCATGCCCTGCACGCCCCTTTTCTCTTTTCATATGCAGACGAGGGTTGAAGCCAACTTTGACCCACTGCTTGGATGACATCACCATATGCAAATCCATCTGCTGCAGGCCTTCCCCCAGGAATGCTTGTACTAGTTGTTGCATTTGGTTTGTTGTTTGGGGGTGCTTCAGTATTAGGCTGCCTTCTGCCCTCCCATGTTTATCTGAAAATATGTGTTCTCCCTGCAGTTGTTGTCCCCAGATGAGAGTTCCCTTGTGCTGCCTCAGTTGAATCTCCTTTACTTGACAGAGATGTGCCTGAGCAGCAGCCCTCCCCAGCCCTATCCCAAATCATACTTATTTTGCATAGGCGATACCATGGTCATGAAGATTGTTCTCCCAGGGTGAGGTTCATTCATTGCATTCTGGGTATGCTGACCCCTGTGATTTCCCCAAATGTGGGAAACTCAACTGCATTATTTGTGGTAGTGGGGGACTGTGTTTGTGCTTTCCTCTGGACAGCTCTGGTAAAAGTCAGATTTATTTGTCTCAGATCTTCCTCTAGCCTTGTTCTTCTTTCGAGAGTTCCCTTGTACTGCCTCAGTTGGATCTCTTTCACTTGACAGGGGGGTGCCCGAGCAGCGACCCTCCCCAGCTCTAGCCCAACTCCTACTTACTTGCCAGGTGAGATACTATGATCATGAAGGTGCTTCTCCCAGGGCAAGGCTCACCCATTGCACTCTGGGTGTGGTGCCCCTGCGATTTCCCCAAATGTGGGAAGCTTGACTGCATAATTTGTGTTTCCCCTGGTCGGCTCTCGTATAATTCAGATCTCTTTGTCTCAGGTCTCTCTCCAGCCTAGTTTGCTGTCTGTTTCCACTTCTTTTTTCATGAGCCCCTCCCTTTTATACCCTTGTGCACTATCCTGACTTCTCCTCCTGTCTGCTTACTTTGTGCCTTCCAATGCACAATGCAAACTACAGGTAGTGCTGTAGGGCCCACACCCTTTTACTTGCCGTACAGAGCAGCTCTGGAGCTGTTACAGTGCCCAGCTACTGCAAGAAATCAGCTTGAATGCTTCAGGGGCTGGGGCACAGCCAACATGAGCCCCACACCGAAGGAGGGTGGAGGTGTTTAATGTGAACTAGGGGTCATCCAAGCGCCGCAAAAGGCCGCCATGCCCTGCACGCCCCTTTTCTCTTTTCATATGCAGACGAGGGTTGAAGCCAACTTTGACCCACTGCTTGGATGACATCACCGTATGCAAATCCATCTGCTGCAGGCCTTCCCCCAGGAATGCTTGCACTAGTTGATGCATTTGGTTTGTTGTTTGGGGGTGCTTCAGTATTAGGCAGCCTTCTGCCCTCCCATGTTCATCTGAAAATATGTGTTCTCCCTGCAGTTGTTGTCCCCAGATGAGAGTTCCCTTGTGCTGCCTCAGTTGAATCTCCTTTACTTGACAGAGATGTGCCTGAGCAGCGGCCCTCCCCAGCCCTATCCCAAATCATACTTATTTTGCATAGGAGATACCATGGTCATGAAGATTGTTCTCCCAGGGTGAGGTTCATTCATTGCATTCTGGGTATGCTGACCCCTGTGATTTCCAAAATGTGGGAAACTCGACTGCATTATTTGTGGTAGTGGGGGACTGTGTTTGTGCTTTCCTCTGGTCAGCTCTGGTAAAAGACAGATTTATTTGTCTCAGATCTTCCTCTAGCCTTGTTCTTCTTTCGAGAGTTTCCTTGTGCTGCCTCAGTTGGATCTCTTTCACTTGACAGAGGGGTGCCCGAGCAGCGACCCTCCCCAGCTCTAGCCCAACTCCTACTTACCTGCCAGGTGAGATACTATGATCATGAAGGTGCTTCTCCCAGGGCAAGGCTCACCCATTGCACTCTGATTTCCCCAAATGTGGGAAGCTTGACTGCATAATTTGTGTTTCCCCTGGTCGGCTCTCGTATAATTCAGATCTCTTTGTCTCAGGTCTCTCTCCAGCCTAGTTTGCTGTCTGTTTCCACTTCTTTTTTCATGAGCCCCTCCCTTTTATACCCTTGTGCACTATCCTGACTTCTCCTCCTGTCTGCTTACTTTGTGCCTTCCAATGCACAATGCAAACTACAGGTAGTGCTGCAGGGCCCACACCCTTTTACTTGCCGTACAGAGCAGCTCTGGAGCTGTTACAGTGCCCAGCTGCTGCAAGAAATCAGCTTGAATGCTTCAGGGGCTGGGGCATAGCCAACATGAGCCCCACACCGAAGGAGGGTGGAGGTGTTTAATGCGAACTAGGGGTCATCCAAGCGCCGCAAAAGGCCGCCATGCCCTGCACGCCCCTTTTCTCTTTTCATATGCAGACGAGGGTTGAAGCCAACTTTGACCCACTGCTTGGATGACATCACCGTATGCAAATCCATCTGCTGCAGGCCTTCCCCCAGGAATGCTTGCACTAGTTGTTGCATTTGGTTTGTTGTTTGGGGGTGCTTCAGTATTAGGCAGCCTTCTGCCCTCCCATGTTCATCTGAAAATATGTGTTCTCCCTGCAGTTGTTGTCCCCAGATGAGAGTTCCCTTGTGCTGCCTCAGTTGAATCTCCTTTACTTGACAGAGATGTGCCTGAGCAGCGGCCCTCCCCAGCCCTATCCCAAATCATACTTATTTTGCATAGGAGATACCATGGTCATGAAGATTGTTCTCCCACGGTGAGGTTCATTCATTGCATTCTGGGTATGCTGACCCCTGTGATTTCCCCAAATGTGGGAAACTCGACTGCTTTATTTGTGGTAGTGGGGGACTGTGTTTGTGCTTTCCTCTGGTCAGCTCTGGTAAAAGTCAGATTTCTTTGTCTCAGATCTTCCTTTAGCCTTGTTCTTCTTTCGAGAGTTCCCTTGTGCTGCCTCAGTTGGATCTCCTTCACTTGACAGGGGGGTACCCGAGCAGCGACCCTCCCCAGCTCTAGCCCAACTTCTACTTACCTGGCAGGTGAGATACTATGATCATGTAGGTGCTTCTCCCAGGGCAAGGCTCACCCATTGCACTCTGGGTGTGCTGCTCCTGCGATTTCCCCAAATGTGGGAAACTTGACTGCATAATTTGTGTTTCCCCTGGTCGGCTCTCGTATAATTCAGATCTCTTTGTCTCAGGTCTCTCTCCAGCCTAGTTTGCTGTCTGTTTCAACTTCTCTTTTCTTGAGCCGCTCCCTTCTATGCCCTTGCGCACTATCCTGACTTCTCCCGTCTGCTTACTTTGTGCCTTCCAATGCACAATGCAAACTACAGGTAGTGCTGCAGGGCCCACACCCTTTTACTTGCCGTTCAGAGCAGCTCTGGAGCTGTTACAGTGCCCAGCTGCTGCAATAAATCAGCTTGAATGCTTCAGGGGATGGGGCATGGCCAACATGAGCCCCACACCAAAGGAGGGTGGGGTGTTTAATGCGAACTAGGGGTCATCCAAGCACCGCAAAAGGCCGCCATGCCCTGCACGCCCCTTTTCTCTTTTCATATGCAGATGAGGGTTGAAGCCAACTTTGACCCACTGCTTGGATGACATCACCGTATGCAAATCCGTCTTCTGCAGAACTTCCCCCAGGAATGCTTGCACTAGTTGTTGCATTTGGTTTGTTGTTTGGGGGTGCTTCAGTATTAGGCAGCCTTCTGCCCTCCCATGTTCATCTGAAAATATGTGTTCTCCCTGCAGTTGTTGTCCCCAGATGAGAGTTCCCTTGTGCTGCCTCAGTTGAATCTCCTTTACTTGACAGAGATGTGCATGAGCAGCGGCCCTCCCCAGCCCTATCCCAAATCATACTTATTTTGCATAGGAGATACCATGGTCATGAAGATTACTCTCCCAGGGTGAGGTTCATTCATTGCATTCTGGGTATGCTGACCCCTGTGATTTCCCCAAATGTGGGAAACGCGACTGCTTTATTTGTTGGTAGTGGGGGACTGTGTTTGTGTTTTCCTCTGATCTCTGGTAAAAGTCAGATTTCTTTGTCTCAGATCTTCCTCTAGCCTTGTTCTTCTTTCGAGAGTTCCTTTGTGCTGCCTCAGTTGGATCTCCTTCACTTGACAGGGGGGTGCCCGAGCAGCGACCCTCCCCAGCTCTAGCCCAACTCCTACTTACCTGCCAGGTGAGATACTATGATCATGAAGGTGCTTCTCCCAGGGCAAGGCTCACCCATTGCACTCTGGGTGTGCTGCTCCTGCGATTTCCCCAAATGTGGGAAACTTGACTGCATAATTTGTGTTTCCCCTGGTCAGGTCTCGTATAATTCAGATCTCTTTGTCTCAGGTCTCTCTCCAGCCTAGTTTGCTGTCTGTTTCCACTTCTCTTTTCTTCAGCAGCTCCCTTCTATGCCCTTGCGCACTATCCTGACTTCTCCTCCTTTCTGCTTACTTTGTGCCTTCCAACGCACAATGCGAACTACAGGTAGTGCTGCAGGGCCCACAACCTTTTACTTGCCTTACAGAGCAGCTCTGGAGCTGTTACAGTGCCCAGCTGCTGCAAGAAATCAGCTTGAATGCTTCAGGGGCTGGGGCATAGCCAACATGAGCCCCACACCGAAGGAGGGTGGAGGTGTTTAATGCAAACTAGGGGTCAGCCAAGTGCCGCAAAAGGCCACCATGCCCTGCACGCCCCTTTTCTCTTTTCATATGCAGACGAGGGTTGAAGCCAACTTTGACCCACTGCTTGGATGACATCACCATATGCAAATCTATCTGCTGCAGGCCTTCCCCCAGGAATGCTTGCACTAGTTGTTGCATTTGGTTTGTTGTTTGGGGGTGCTTCAGTATTAGGCAGCCTTCTGCCCTCCCATGTTCATCTGAAAATATGTGTTCTCCCTGCAGTTGTTGTCCCCAGATGAGAGTTCCCTTGTGCTGCCTCAGTTGAATCTCCTTTACTTGACAGAGATGTGCCTGAGCAGCGGCCCTCCCCAGCCCTATCCCAAATCATACTTATTTTGCATAGGAGATACCATTGTTATGAAGATTGTTCTCCCAAGGTGCGGTTCATTCATTGCACTCTGGGTATGCTGACCCCTGTGATTTCCCCAAATGTGGGAAACTCGACTGCATTATTTGTGATAGTGGTGGACTGTGTTTGTGCTTTCCTCTGGTCAGCTCTGGTAAAAGTCAGATTTCTTTGTCTCAGATCTTCCTCTAGCCTTGTTCTTCTTTCGAGAGTTCCTTTGTGCTGCCTCAGTTGGATCTCCTTCACTTGACAGGGGGGTGCCCGAGCAGCGACCCTCCCCAGCTCTAGCCCAACTCCTACTTACCTGCCAGGTGAGATACTATGATCATGAAGGTGCTTCTCCCAGGGCAAGGCTCACCCATTGCACTCTGGGTGTGCTGCTCCTGCGATTTCCCCAAATGTGGGAAACTTGACTGCATAATTTGTGTTTCCCCTGGTCAGGTCTCGTATAATTCAGATCTCTTTGTCTCAGGTCTCTCTCCAGCCTAGTTTGCTGTCTGTTTCCACTTCTCTTTTCTTGAGCCCCTCCCTTCTATACCCTTGTGCACTATCCTAACTTCTCCTCCCGTCTGCTTACTTTGTGCCTTCCAATGCACAATGCAAACTACAGGTGGTGCTGCAGGGCCCACACCCTTTTACTTGCCTTACAGAGCAGCTCTGGAGCTGTTACAGTGCCCAGCTGCTGCAAGAAATCAGCTTGAATGCTTCATGGGATGGGGCATGGCCAACATGAGCCCCACACCAAAGGAGGGTGGGGGTGTTTAATGCGATCTAGGGGTCATCCAAGCAGCGCAAAAGGCCGCCATGCCCTGCACGCCCCTTTTCTCTTTTCATATGCAGATGAGGGTTGAAGCCAACTTTGACCCACTGCTTGGATAACATCACCATATGCAAATCCATCTGCTGCAGGCCTTCCCCCAGGAATGCTTGCACTAGTTGTTGCATTTGGTTTGTTGTTTGGGGGTGCTTCAGTATTAGGCAGCCTTCTGCCCTCCCATGTTCATCTGAAAATATGTGTTCTCCCTGCAGTTGTTGTCCCCAGATGAGAGTTCCCTTTTGCTGCCTCAGTTGAATTAACTTTACTTGACAGAGATGTGCCTGAGCAGCGGCCCTCCCCAGCCCTATCCCAAATCATACTTATTTTGCATAGGAGACACCATGGTCATGAAGATTGTTCACCCAGGGTGAGGTTCATTCATTGCATTCTGGGTATGCTGACCCCTGTGATTTCCCCAAATGTGGGAAACTCGCCTGCATTATTTGTGGTAGTGGGGGACTGTGTTTGTGTTTTCCGCTGGTCAGCTCTGGTAAAAGTCAGATTTCTTTGTCTCAGATCTTCCTCTAGCCTTGTTCTTCTTTCGAGAGTTCCATTGTGCTGCCTCAGTTGGATCTCCTTCACTTGACAGGGGGGTGCCCGAGCAGCGACCCTCCCCAGCTCTAGCCCAACTCCTACTTACCTGCCAGGTGAGATACTATGATCTTGAAGGTGCTTCTCCCAGGGCAAGGCTCACCCATTGCACTCTGGCTGTGCTGCCCCTGCGATTTCCCCAAATGTGGGAAACTTGACTGCATAATTTGTGTTTCCCCTGGTCGGCTCTCGTATAATTCAGATCTCTTTGTCTCAGGTCTCTCTCCAGCCTAGTTTGCTGTCTGTTTCCACTTCTCTTTTCTTGATCCGCTCCCTTCTATGCCCTTGCGCACTATCCTGACTTCTCCCGTCTGATTACTTTGTGCCTTCCAACGCACAATGCGAACTACAGGTAGTGCTGCAGGGCCCACACCCTTTTATTTGCCTTACAGAGCAGCTCTGGAGCTGTTACAGTGCCCAGCTGCTGCAAGAAATCAGCTTGAATGCTTCAGGGGCTGGGGCATAGTCAACATGAGCCCCACACCGAAGGAGGGTGGAGGTGTTTAATGCGAACTAGGGGTCATCCAAGCGCCGCAAAAGGCCGCCATGCCCTGCATAACCCTTTTCTCTATTCATATGCAGATGAGGGTTCCAGCCAACTTTGGCCCACTGCTTGGATGACATCACCGTATGCAAATTCGTCTCCTGCAGACCTTCCCCCAGGAATGCTTGTACTAGTTATTGCATATGGTTTGATATTTGATGGTGCTTCAGTATTAGGCAGCCTTCCGCCCTCCCATGTTCATCTGAAAAGATGTGGTCTCCCTGCAGTTGTTGTCCCCAGACGAGAGTTCCCTTGTGCTTCCTCAGTTGAATCTCCTTAACTTGACGGGGGAGGGGCTGCCCGAGCAGCCACCCTCCCCAGCCCTATCCCAACTCATACTTATTTTGCATATGAGATCTCTATATCATGAAGATTGTTCTCACAGGGTGAGGTTCATCCATTATATTTTAAAATAGGAAGGTTCAAATTACATATTTGAATTGCATCTATGTGCTGGATTCAAATGTCCCCCCCCCCCTTCCTTTCTCAATTGTGCCCGTCAGCAGCTATTCTAAGGTTGCTGCCAATGGGTGTGACACATTAATTTCTTCTGTGGGGTACACTGGACTCCACAAGGATTCACATTGGGGTGTAGAGTAGGATCTTGATCTGAGGCACCAACCGGCTCAAAGCTTTTGACTGTTCCCAAGATGCTCAGTGCATTCTCCTCTATAACCCCGCTTCCATGAACAGGGAGCTCAGTTTGTAGTTGTTGCCTTCAGTAGCAGGCCACTTAACAGGGGCCTGCCTCAAGCAGCCTATTCTTAGCTATTAATTTTGACAAGAAAAGAAGAACTTTTTTTATGAGAATCTACAAGGGCTGCAGCAGGCTAGGTCTAATAGACATCTTTACTGCAGCTTCATCACTCCCAGCGGCACTGTATACTCCCGTGCCCTGGTTGCTGGGTCACTGCAGTGGAGGCTCCGGTTTCTTCCTAAGGTCAGTCACACACAATGTAACACCCCGGTATAACAAGTGTGTAAACTATGTGGAACAGGTCAGGGATACCTTGATGGACTATTCCTCCTTCAGCAGCAGCTCTTCTCTATTCCTGGCAGAGAGGCAAGGTTTCCCCAGACACAAAGAAAGGCAGGCAGGGCTTTGTATGAAAGAATAAATGGTTTACCACATAACTCAGAAAAGGAACTGATTACAGTAGGGAAGGGAAAGATTTGATTCAAGCAACTTAAACACAGACACCATATACACTTTAAGTCATTACACAAATGGTAATATAACTAAATCTGAGATTAATACTATGTTGCTTAGTAATAGAAATCAACTTATGCAGACAATATTTAAGTCCCAGATAACATTGGTGTCACTGCAGGGAGTCTCTATGTGCACGTTGGGGCCCGGTTATGTTGTTACATAGTTATATGCAGCTATTGTCTCCTTTAGCTGTGAACAAAATTTTGTAGCTCTGTGTAGTAAAGATGATTGTTTAAAACAAACTGGAGCTGCTTCCCATGTAAATCGCTGCATAGGTATAGTAAATATAGGATAATGTCCTTTGCAGTGGAGTAGGTTTCAGTATAAATATGGATTTATCTCACCCAGTCAATAGATGTTTCTGAGGCAGTTTCCCCTCAGATGTAGGCCAGTCAGCATTGGTATAAAGGCTTTATACTCTCCTGTCTCTGACACTTGCTGTGCACTCTCTTGGCTGAGAGTGTCATGGCGTTCTTACTTGTTAATTGCTGCACTTCCACTGCTGTATTTTGCACTACTGCTTACTCTCTCATGCAATTTTCAGCTTATTTGTCTCCCCTCTCTCAGCTGCTCATCTCTGCGTAATGGCGTCGCCAGCTCTTTCCTCACCATGGCTCCAACTGACTTCTCAAACTGCTGTTCAATTTTCTTTTAAATAAACTTTATTTAAAATGGCACAGGCAACTACACTGTTGTCAAAAATGTCCTTGTTGTTATGGGATATCACACGTGCCCCCCCCCCAAAACATGCGTGTCCTCACGCATTTTGGTTTTATCCCTATATAAACTTCTCACTATATCCAGTCACATTCATTAGTGAACACAGATTATGTCTGAAACATTAACATTTATCAACATTTTTAACATCAGTATCTGATAGGTATAATTCCTTTTGTGCTATAGTACATTAACACATGCTCCTGGAGCAATCGGTTGAAATCTGGACAGTATATGGTCTTGAAAAGTTTGTCTAGGAAACCTCAACCCCCCTGCCATGGATGAGTATTGAACTCTTTCTAAACTGTCTTTGGGACATGCTGTACAAAACTGCAGCTGACTATGGTGGTTTTCTGTTTTGCAAGCCCTAGTCTTCTTGCCTCCTTGTCGGTGACAAACCACCTTAGTCTGCTGTAAATACATTTTATGAGCCTCTTCCATTCCATCTTGGGATTCAGTATCACAGCTGGTTTGGGACAATGGATTCTGGAGAGAAAGAGGCAGCAAGGTTCTTCTTACAGAACAGGTTGGACAGTTTCGGCACCATCTCTTGATGTCTTCCCTCATTTCAACCCAAAAGAACTTTTTCCAGATGCTTGTTTCCATCCTTTTGCACCCAGGGTGACCTGACTTGTCGTGATATTCTTCAAGCACATAACAAGCACTTTGTCTTGGAATTACAAGTTGACTGATCCTATAATGAGTATTAGGATCCACACTACATCGAACCAACTGTCCTTTCTCTTCAAACAGCCTTTCTCGCTGTCTCAACAACTTCAGGAGTTCTGGCGAGGATTCTTGCCTTTGTCGCTTGGTCAGGTATTTCCCAATCTTCAGTAAGGCTTTGAGGTGTCTTATCATCTGACTTTTATCTTGCAGGTGGTCAAAACTGGTTCCTTGAATAGGTTGCTCACAGTTTCTAGAACTGGATGCTATATTATTCATGCCTAACATTGAAGCATTCTTTCGGATAATCTGGACACTGGAGATGGGCATTTCTATCATTATTTGGCTAGCCTTATTTTTTTCATGTTCCTCTCTTACAGATAATTCTGTTATCATTCTTCCCTTTTGTTTGGCTATCCCAGGTTGAAGGCCTTGTTTCTCCTGGAGCTTGTCAGTTTGAAACTCTCCTTGGAGTGCTGCTACGAGCTCCTCACAGCAGTTCCGCAACACATTCATGCCCACTATCACTGGAGGCAATCCATCATCTTGGGCAGTGGTGATGATGAAGCCTTGCTGTGGTAGCACTGTTCGTCCGATTTGAATTTCAGCTTCCGAGTATCCTTTGCAAGGGATGCAGTGCCCATTGCTTGCAATCGGGTTTATCAATGTGGAAGTTGACGGAAACATCTGTTCCTCAGTCCAATGCTGCTCAAACTGTGTTGCTTGTATTGTGGTCACTTGTGATCCAGTGTCTAAGAGAGCGGGCATTGAGACTCCATTGATGCAAACTTGAACCACCGGGCTTTGGCTAACATAACGGGTTAACCACATGAATTTGGAGTTTAAATGATCTGGCTGCTCAAATTCTCTCTTAATTTGTCCGCTTCCTTCACAGCTTTGAAAAATGGGTCGCCTTTGGGAGGCAA
>NW_026969734.1:0-29558 GCF_028390025.1 Pseudophryne corroboree
AATACTTGTACATAGTTATTGTTACAAAAATCGGGTTATTATTGTTGGGAGCCATCTTTTCAGAGGCTCCTCTGTTATCATACTGTTAACTGGGTTCAGATCACAAGTTATACGGTGTGATTGGTGTGGCTGGTATGAGTCTTACCCGGGATTCAAAATCCTTCCTTATTGTGTACGCTCGTCCGGGCACAGTATCCTAACTGAGGCTTGGAGGAGGGTCATAGGGGGAGGAGCCAGTGCACACCAGTCAGTCCTAAAGCTTTCTTTAGATGTGCCCAGTCTCCTGCGGAGCCGCTATTCCCCATGGTCCTTACGGAGTCCCCAGCATCCACTACGGACTATGAGAAATAGAATTATCGGTAAGTAAATTCTTATTTTTTTGGTGGGGGCCCAAACCAACCAGTCATTTCAGTCACAGTTGTGTGGCAGACCCTGTCGCTGAAATGATGGGTTTGTTAAAGTGTGCATGTCCTGTTTATACAACATAAGGGTGGGTGGGAGGGCCCTAGGACAATGCCATCTTATACCTCTTTTTTCTTTCATTTTTCTTTGCATCATGTGCTGTTTGGGGACTATTTTTTGAAGTGCCATCCTTTCTGACACTGCAGTGCCACTCCTAGATGGGCCAGGTGTTTGTGTCGGCCACTTGGGTCGCTTAGCTTAGTCACACAGCTACCTCATTGTGCCTCTTTTTTTCTGTGCATCATGTGCTGTTTGGGGACTATTTTTTGAAGTGCCATCCTTTCTGACACTGCAGTGCCACTCATAGATGGGCCAGGTGTTTGTGTCGGCCACTTGGGTCGCTTAGCTTAGTCACACAGCTACCTCATTACGCCTCTTTTTTTCTTTGCATCATGTGCTGTTTGGGGACCATTATTTTGAAGTGCCATCCTGTCTGACACTGCAGTGCCACTCCTAGATGGGCCAGGTGTTTGTCGGCCACTTGGGTCGCTTAGCTTAGTCACACAGCTACCTCATTGCGCCTCTTTTTTTCTTTGCATCATGTGCTGTTTGGGGACTATTTTTTTGAAGTGCCATCCTGTCTGACACTGCAGTACCACTCCTAGATGGGCCAGGTGTTTGTGTCGGCCACTTGGGTCACTTAGCTTAGTCACACAGCTACCTCATTGCGCTTCATTTTTTCTGTGCATAATGTGCTGTTTGGGGACTATTTTTTTGAAGTGCCATCCTGTCTGACACTGCAGTGCCACTCCTAGATGGGCCAGGTGTTTGTGTCGGCCACTTGGGTCGCTTAGCTTAGTCACACAGCTACCTAATTGCGCCTCATTTTTTCTTTGCATCATGTGCTGTTTGGGGACTATTTTTTTGAAGTGCCATCCTGTCTGACACTGCAGTGCCACTCCTAGATGGGCCAGGTGTTTGTGTCAGCCACTTGGGTCGCTTAGCTTAGTCACACAGCTACCTCATTGCGCCTCTTTTTTTCTTTGCATCATGTGCTGTTTGGGGACTATTTTTTTGAAGTGCCATCCTGTCTGACACTGCAGTGCCACTCCTAGATGGGCCAGGTGTTTGTGTCGGCCACTTGGGTCGCTTAGCTTAGTCACACAGCTACCTCATTGTGCCTCTTTTTTTCTTTGCATCATGTGCTGTTTGGGGACCATTTTTTTAAAGTGCCATCCTGTCTGACACTGCAGTGCCACTCCTAGATGGGCCAGGTGTTTGTGTCGGCCACTTGGGTCGCTTAGCTTAGTCACACAGCTACCTCATTGCGCCTCTTTTTTTCTTTGCATCATGTGCTGTTTGGGGACTATTTTTTTGAAGTGCCATCCTGTCTGACACTGCAGTGCCACTCCTAGATGGGCCAGGTGTTTGTGTCGGCCACTTGGGTCGCTTAGCTTAGTCACACAGCTACCTCATTGCGCCTCTTTTTTTCTTTGCATCATGTGCTGTTTGGGGACTATTTTTGTGAAGTGCCATCCTGTCTGACACTGCAGTGCCACTCCTAGATGGGCCAGGTGTTTGTGTCGGCCACTTGGGTCGCTTAGCTTAGTCACACAGCTACCTCATTGCGCCTCTTTTTTTCTTTGCATCATGTGCTGTTTGGGGACTATTTTTTTGAAGTGCCATCCTGTCTGACACTGCAGTGCCACTCCTAGATGGGCCAGGTGTTTGTGTCGGCCACTTGGGTCGCCTAGCTTAGTCACACAGCTACCTCATTGCGCCTCTTTTTTTCTTTGCATCATGTGCTGTTTGGGGACTATTTTTTTGAAGTGCCATCCTGTCTGACACTGCAGTGCCACTCCTAGATGGGCCAGGTGTTTGTGTCGGCCACTTGGGTCGCTTAGCTTAGTCACACAACTACCTCATTGCGCCTCTTTTTTTCTTTGCATCATGTGCTGTTTGGGGACTATTTTTTTGAAGTGCCATCCTGTCTGACACTGCAGTGCCACTCCTAGATGGGCCAGGTGTTTGTGTCAGCCACTTGGGTCGCTTAGCTTAGTCACACAGCTACCTCATTGCACCTCTTTTTTTCTTTGCATCATGTGCTGTTTGGGGACTATTTTTTTGAAGTGCCATCCTGTCTGACACTGCAGTGCCACTCCTAGATGGGCCAGGTGTTTGTGTCGGCCACTTGGGTCGCTTAGCTTAGTCACACAGCTACCTCATTGCGCCTCTTTTTTTCTTTGCATCATGTGCTGTTTGGGGACTATTTTTTTTAAGTGCCATCCTGTCTGACACTGCAGTGCCACTCCTAGATGGGCCAGGTGTTTGTGTCGGCCACTTGGGTCGCCTAGCTTAGTCACACAGCTACCTTATTGCGCCTCTTTTTTTCTTTGCATCATGTGCTGTTTGGGGACTATTTTTTTTAAGTGCCATCCTGTCTGACACTGCAGTGCCACTCCTAGATGGGCCAGGTGTTTGTGTCGGCCACTTGGGTCGCTTAGCATAGTCATCCAGCGACCTCGGTGCAAATTTTAGGACTAAAAATAATATTGTGAGGTGTTCAGAATAGACTGGAAATGAGTGTAAATTATGGTTATTGAGGTTAATAATACTATGGGATCAAAATGACCCCCAAATTCTATGATTTAAGCTGTTTTTGAGGTTTTTTTGTAAAAAAAACACCCGAATCCAAAACACACCCGAATCCGACAAAAAAATTTCAGGGAGGTTTTGCCAAAACACGTCCGAATCCAAAACACGGCCGCAGAACCGAATCCAAAACCAAAACACAAAACCCGAAAAATTTCCGGTGCACATCACTAGTTTAGACTATTACAGTGACAATGCACTATGGTGACTAGGTAACTCTCATATACTTTTACAATTATAGTGACAATGCACTATGGCAGGGGTTCTCAAACACGGTCCTCAGGGGCGCACACAGTGCATGTTTTGCAGGTCTCCTCACAGAATCACAAGTGAAATAATTAGTTCCACCTGTGGACCTTTTAAAATGTGTCTGTAGGTAATTAATACACCTGTGCACTTGCTGGGTTACCTGCAAAACATGCACTGTGTGCGCCCCTGAGGACCGAGTTTGAGAACCCCTGCACTATGGTGACTAGATAACATCTATACACTATTACAGTGACAATGCACTACTGTGACCAGGTAACTGCCAATACAATCTTCCCATGAGAATGGTGATACAGAATGGTGACCAGATAAATTCCATACATTTTCCCATGATAATTGCAGTATGGTGACCAGGTAACTACTATACAATCTCCCTGTGATAATGGTGATATACTATGGTGATCACGTAACTCCATACACTATTACAGAAGATAGTGATAATGCAATTTGGTGAACAGATAACTCTCATACACTACTACAGTGATAATGACAATGCACTATGGTGATCAGATAATTCATACACCATCCCAGTGCTTGTGACAATGCACTATGGTGACCATGTAACTGTTGCACACTACTACAGTGATAATGACAATGCACTATGGTGACCATGTAACTGTTGCACACTATTACAGTGATAGGGACAATGGGGGTAATTCCAAGTTGATCACAGCAGGAAAGTTTTTAGCAGTTGGGCAAAACCATGTGCACTGCAGGGGAGGCGGATATAACATGTGCAGAGAGAGATAGATTTGGGTGGGGTGTGTTCAAACTGCAATCTAAATTGCAGTGTAAAAATAAAGCAGCCAGTATTTACCCTGCACAGAAATAAAATAACCCACCCAAATCTAACTCTCTCTGCAAATGTTATCTCTGCCCCCCCCCCTGCACTGCACATGGTTTTGCCCAACTGCTAAAAAATGTCCTGCTGCGATCAACTTGGAATTACCCCCAATGCACTTTGATCAGGTAACTGCCATACAATCTCTCAGTCATATTGCCAATGTACTATGGTGACCAGGTAACTGCTGTACAATCTCCCTGTGATAATGGTAATATATGGTGACCACATAACTCCATACACTATTACAGAAGATAGTGACAATGCACTATGGTGACCAGGCAACTCTCATACACTATTACACTGATCATGACCATGCACTATGGTGACCAGGTAACTACTATACACTTTTACAGTGACTGTGACAATGCACTATGATAACTAGGTAACACTACTACACTAATACAGTGATAGTGACATTGCACTATGATGACTAGGTAACTCCTGTAGACTATTACAGAGATATGGTGACCAGGTAACCACTATACACCATTACAGTGATAGTGACAATGCACTATGATAACTAGGTAGCTCTTGTACACTTTTACAGTGATAGTGACAGTGAACTAAGGTGACTAGATGACTTCTACACACTACTACATTAACAGCGACAACGCAATATTGTGACCAGATAACTACCATACGCTATTACAGAAGATAGTGACAATGCACTATGGTGACCAGATAACTCTCAAACACTATTACAGTAATAGGGACAATGCACTTTGGTGACCAGGTTAATGCCATACAATATCCCAGTGATAGTGACAATGCACTATGTTAACTAGGTAACTATTATACAATATCAAGGTCTAAACACACTGGGCGTTTTTGCCCAGTGTGTATGCTGGGCGATGATGTGAACATCACTGGCAGGAAAATAGCTCAGTGCATACACACTGAGCGATTTTTATTGTGCCTAGCGATGTTCATGGGAGGTGAACCACTTTCCACAGTAGGAGACTGTGGAAAGTGGTTCACTCGGCTGGTAAAACAGCCCGACGGACGGCGACGGCCAGTGATGATGCAGGAATGCGCATCAGCACTCATCGCCCGTCCATACACACTGGGCGAGTTTGAGCTCAGAACGCCAAAAGTAAGCTACTTTGAGCTCAAAATCGGCTAGTGTGTATGGGCCTTTACAATGATAGTGACTGTAATATGGTGACCAAATAACTCTTATACACTATTTCAGCGATCGTGACAATGGACTATAGTGACCAGTTAACTCCTACATAGATTGACCAGGTAACTACTATACACTATTACAGTGACAATGCACAGACCAGATATATGGTGACCAGGTTACTACTACACACCAACCAGTGATAGTGACGGTGTCCAGGTAACTCCTATACACTATTATAGTGACAATGCACTATGGAGGCCAGGTAATTCACTATTCTCTACTATAGTGACAATGCACTATGGTGACCAGGTAACTCCTATACACTATTACAGTGATAATGACAATGCACATAGGTTGACCAGGTATACACTATTATAGTGACAATGTACAGACCAGACACAGTGACCAAGTTACTACTATACAGTGACAATGCACATACAGTAGGTTTACCAGGTAACTCCTATACATTATTATAATGACAATGCACTATGGTGAACAGGTAACTCCTATACACTATTATAGTGACAATAAACAGACCAGAATGGTGACCAGGTTACTACAGTACATTATTCCAGTAATAGTAACGATGCACACACAGTAGGTTGACCAGGTAACTCCTCTACACTATTATAGTGACAATGCACTATGGTCACCAGGTAACTCCTACACACTATCATAGAAACAATGCACTATGGTCACCAGGTAACTCCTATACACTATTGTAATGACAATGTTACTCTTATACACTATTCCAGTGATACTGACAATGCACATACAGTAAGTTGACCAGGTAACTCCTATAAACTATTATAGTGACAATGCACTATGGTCACAAGGTAACTCCTATACACTATTTCAGCGATAGTGACAATGGACTATGGTGACCAGTTAACTCTTACATAGGTTGACCAGGTAACTACTATACACTATTATAGTGACAATGCACAGACCAGATATGGTGACCAGGTTACTACTATACACTAACCAGGCAACTCCTATACACTATTATAGTGACTATGGAGACCAGGTAATTCACTATACACTAATATAGTGACAATGCACTATGGTGACCAGGTAACTCCTATATACACTATTCCAGTGATAATGACAATGCACATAGGTTGACCATGTAGCTCCTATACACTACTGTAGTGACAATGTACAGACCAGACATAGTGACCAGGTTACTACTATACAGTGACAATGCACATACAGTAGGTTGACCAGGTAACTCCTATACATTATTATAGTGACAATACACAGACCAGATACGGTGACTAGGTCACTACTATACACTATTCCAGTTATAATGATGATGCACATACAGTAGGTTATCCAGGTAACTCCTATACACTATTATAGTGACAATGCACTATGGTGACCAGGTAACTCCTATACATTATTATAGTGACAATACACAGACCAGATATGGTGACTAGGTTTCTACTATACACTATTCCGGCGATAGTGACAATGCACTATGGTCACCAGGTAACTCCTATACACTATTATAGTGAAAATGTACTATGGTGACCAGGTAACTCCTATACACTACTATAGTGACAATGCACTATGGTGACCAGGTAACTCCTATACACTATTATAGTGACAATGCACTATGGTGACCAGGTAACTCCTATACACTATTAAAGAGAAAATGCACTATGGTCACCAGGTAACTACTATACACTATTATAGTGACAATGCACAGACCAGATATGGTGACCAGGTTCCTACTATACATTAACCAGTGATAGTGACGGTGTCCAGGTAACGCCTATACACTATTATAGTGATAATGACAATGCACATAGGTTGACCAGGTAGCTCCTATACACTATTATAGTGACAATGTACAGACCAGATACAGTAGGTTGACCAGGTAACTCCAATGCACTATGGTCACCAGGTAACTCCTATAAACTATTATAATGACCATGCACTATGGTGACCAGGAAACTCCTATACACTATTATAGTGACAATAAACAGACCAGATATGGTGACCAGGTTACTAAAGTACACTATTCCAGTGATAGTGACGATGCACATACAGAAGGTTGCCCAGGTAACTCCTATACACTATCATAGTGACAATGCACTATGGTGACCAGGTAACTCCTATACACTATTATAGTGACAATGCACTATGGTGACCAGGTAACTCCTATACACTATTATAGTGACAATGCACTATGGTGCCCAGGTAACTCATACACTATCATAGTGGCAATGCACTATGGTGACCAGGTAACTCCTATACACTATTATAGTGACAATGCACTATGGTGCCCAGGTAACTCCTATACACTAATATAGTGACAATGCACTATGGTGCCCAGGTAACTCCTATACACTATTATAGTGACAATGCACTATGGTGCCCAGGTAACTCATACACTATCATAGTGACAATGCACTATGGTGACCAGGTAACTCCTATACACTATTATAGTGACAATGCACTATGGTGCCCAGGTAACTCCTATACACTAATATAGTGACAATGCACTATGGTGCCCAGGTAACTCCTATACACTAATATAGTGACAATGCACTATGGTGCCCAGGTAACTCATACACTATCATAGTGACAATGCACTATGGTGACCAGGTAACTCCTATACACTATTATAGTGACAATGCACTATGGTGACCAGGTAACTCCTATACACTATTATAGTGACAATGCACTATGGTGACCAGGTAACTCCTATACACTATTATAGTGACAATGCACTATGGTGCCCAGGTAACTCCTATACACTAATATAGTGACAATGCACTATGGTGCCCAGGTAACTCATACACTATCATAGTGACAATGCACTATGGTGACCAGGTAACTCCTATACACTATTATAGTGACAATGCACTATGGTGACCAGGTAACTCCTATACACTATTATAGTGACAATGCACTATGGTGACCAGGTAACTCCTATACACTATTATAGTGACAATGCACTATGGTGACCAGGTAACTCCTATACACTATCATAGTGACAATGCACTATGGTGACCAGGTAACTCCTATACACTATTATAGTGACAATGCACTATGGTGCCCAGGTAACTCCTATACACTATTATAGTGACAATGCACTATGGTGACCAGGTAACTCCTATACACTATTATAGTGACAATGCACTATGGTGACCAGGTAACTCCTATACACTATTATAGTGACAATGCACTATGGTGACCAGGTAACTCCTATACACTATCATAGTGACAATGCACTATGGTGACCAGGTAACTCCTATACACTATTATAGTGACAATGCACTATGGTGACCAGGTAACTCCTATACACTATTATAGTGACAATGCACAATGGTGACTAGGTATCTCCTATACACTACTCCAGTGATAGTGACAATGCACATGTTATGCACCAGAGTACTGCACCAATGCTCCCACTGACCTGGTCACTGCTATATCACTGGCTGGCAACCCCACTGATCCAGATGCCGGGGTAACTATAGCAAACAAACAGCGGGGCCATGTCTCACACACACCCCAGTGCACCCCTCACCTTGGCTGTGCCCCCGCTCACACCGATCAGGAAGGGCCGCTGGTGACAGCTGTTCCGAAGCCTCCAGGTTCCCCGATGAAAGCCATGGCCAGGACAACCTGCGGTCAGCGGGGTTACAAAAGAACTGCATTTCCCACAAGCCACCCGGATGCGCAGCACATAGATCAGGAAGGTGAGGCGCACACCAGAGCATGCTGGGAGTAGCAGTTCCGTGTAACGGCTGTTGCGCATGCGCGGTCAGTGAGAGCATGTGACTGGCTGGGAAGTGACAGCTCTGGGACATGTGAGAGTTGTCACTGTCAGATAAGTTACTGTGTGCAGGGAGGGAAATGTACCCGAGTCATGCCTCATATTGCTGCCTCCTCCCCCTCCCAATAACCTGCTGCTGCTGCCTGCCTCACTATTACCTATTGTAGGTAGCGGTATTCCTGCAAAGACTGGCCTGGAAAATATGGGTGACAATTCCTACGGCTATTCAACCATAATTATTTCTAATGATATAGGCTGGATAATCATAACTAGATTGGCTGAATAATACAGGTTGAGTATCCCTTATCCAAAATGCTTGGGACCAGAGGTATTTTGGATATCTGATTTTTCCGTATTTTGGAATAATTGCATACCACAATGAGATATCATGGCGATGGGACCTAAGTCTAAGCACAGAATGCATTTATGTTACATATACACCTTATACACACAGCCTGAAGGTAATTTTACCCAATATTTTTAATAACTTTGTGCATTAAACAAAGTGTGTCTACATTCACACAATTCATTTATGTTTCATATACACCTTATACACACAGCCTGAAGGTCATTTAATACAATATTTTTAATAACTTTGTGTATTAAACAAAGTTTGTGTACATTGAGCCACAGAAAACAAAGATTTCACTATCTCACTCTCACTCAAAAAAGTCCGTATTTCGGAATATTCCGTATTTCGGAATATTTGGATATGGGATACTCAACCTGTACTTACTAATGATAAAGGCTGGATAAGCATTACTTACTGCTAATATAGGCGGGATAATCATTACCACAGTATATAGGCTGGAAAGTAATTACTCTTTTTTTGGTATTTATTTATATATTTATTTATTTATTTATTGTAATGCAAAGTTCTGTATCCCTGTACTGTCCTTTGTACGGCGCTGCGGAACACTTGTGGCGCCGTATAAATAAAATGTAATAATAAAAAAATAAGAATTTACTCACCGGTAATTCTATTTCTCGTAGTCCGTAGTGGATGCTGGGGACTCCGTAAGGACCATTGGGAATAGACAGCCCCGCAGGAGACTGGGCACAATTAAAGAAAGATTCAGGACTATCTGGTGTGCACTGGCTCCTCCCCCTATGACCCTCCTCCAGACCTCATTTAAGATACTGTGCCCGGAAGAGCTGACACAATAAGGAAGGATTTTGAATCCCGGGTAAGACTCATACCAGCCACACCAATCACACCGTACAACTCGTGATATGAACCCCGGTTAACAGTATGATAACAACGGAGCCTCTAAACAGATGGCTCGCAATAACAACCCGATTTGTGGAACAATAACTATTTACAAGTATTGCAAACAATCCGCACTTGGGATGGGCGCCCAGCATCCACTACGGACTACGAGAAATAGAATTACCGGTGAGTAAATTCTTATTTTCTCTGACGTCCTAGTGGATGCTGGGGACTCCGTAAGGACCATGGGGATTATACCAAAGCTCCCAAACGGGCGGGAGAGTGCGTATGACTCTGCAGCACCGACTGAGCAAACTCAAGGTCCTCCTCAGCCAGGGTATCAAATTTGTAAAATTTAGCAAAAGTGTTAGACCCTGACCAAGTAGCCGCTCGGCAAAGTTGCAGTGCCGAGACCCCTCGGGCAGCCGCCCAAGATGAGCCCACCTTCCTTGTGGAGTGGGCTTTTACTGATTTTGGCTGCGGTAGTCCTACCGCAGAATGCGCAAGCTGAATAGCGTTACAAATCCAGCAAGCAATGGTCTGCTTAGAAGCAGGAGCACCCAGCTTATTGGATGCATACAGGATAAACAGCGAATCAGTTTTCCTGACTCCAGCCGTCCTGGAAACATAAATTTTCAGGGCCCTGACTACGTCCAGCAACTTGGAATCCTCCAAGTCCCTAGTAGCCGCAGGCACCACAATAGGTTGGTTCAAGTGAAACGCTGATACCACCTTCGGGAGAAACTGAGGACGAGTCCTCAACTCTGCCCTATCCATATGAAAAATCAGATAAGGGCTTTTACACGACAAAGCCGCCAATTCTGATACACGCCTGGCCGAAGCCAGGTCCAACAACATGACCACTTTTCACGCGAGATATTTAAAATCCACGGTTTTAAGTGGCTCGAACCAATGTGACTTCAGGAATCCCAAAACCACATTAAGATCCCAAGGTGCCACTGGAGGCACGTAAGGAGGCTGAATATGCAGAACTCCCTTGACAAAAGTCTGAACTTCAGGCAACGAAGCCAGTTCCTTTTGAAAGAAAATCGACAGAGCCGAAATCTGGACCTTAATGGACCCCAATTTGAGGCCCATCGTCACCCCTGCTTGCAGGAAATGCAGGAAACGACCCAGTTGAAATTCCTCCGTTGGGGCCTTCCTGGCCTCACACCAAGCCACATATTTTCGCCAAATGCGGTGATAGTGGGTTGCAGTCACATCCTTCATGGCCTTGATCAGAGTAGGAATGACTTCCTCCGGAATACCTTTTTCCTTCAGGATCCGGCGTTCAACCGCCATGCCGTCAAACGCAGCCGCGGTAAGTCTTGGAACAGGCAGGGCCCCTGGTGCAGCAGGTCCCGCCTTAGCGGTAGAGGCCATGGGTCCTCTGAGAGCATCTCTTGAAGTTCCGGGTACCAAGTTCTTCTTGGCCAATCCGGAACCTTTTTGTTGAGGCGGGACGCCATCATATCCACCTGTGGTCTTTCCCAACGGTTTACAATCAATTGGAAGACTTCTGGATGAAGCCCCCACTCTCCCGGGTGAAGGTCGTGTCTGCTGAGGAAGTCTGCTTCCCAGTTGTCCACACCCGGAATGAACACTGCTGACAGTGCTAGCACGTGATTTTCCACCCACCGGAGAATCCTTGTGGCTTCTGCCATTGCCCTCCTGCTTCTTGTGCCGCCCTGTCTGTTTACATGGGCGACCGCCGTGATGTCTGATTGGATCAGAACCGGTTTGTTTTGAAGCAGGGGACCTGCTTGGCATAGGGCATTGTAAATGGCTCTTAGCTCCAGGATATTTATGTGTAGTGAAATCTCCTGATTTGACCACAGCCCTTGGAAATTTCTTCCCTGTGTGACTGCTCCCCAGCCCCGAAGGCTGGCATCCGTGGTCACCAGGACCCAGTCCTGTATTCCGAATCTGCGGCCCTCTAGGAGATGAGCCCTCTGCAGCCACCACAGTAGTGACACCCTGGTCCTTGCCGACAGGGTTATCCGCTGCTGCATCTGGAGATGCGACCCGGACCATTGGTCCAACAGGTCCCACTGTAAAATCCTTGCGTGGAACCTTCCGAATGGAATTGCTTCGTACGAAGCTACCATTTTTCCCAGGACTCGCGTGCATTGATGTACCGACACCTGTCCTGGTTTTAGGAGGTTTCTGACTAGAGATGACAACTCCTCGGCTTTTTCCACTGGAAGAAACACTTTTTTCTGGTCTGGTGTCCAGAATCATTCCCAGGAACAGAAGACATGTCGTCGGGACCAGCTGTGACTTTGGGATATTGAGAATCCAGCCGTGCTGCTGCAGCACTTCCCGAGAAAGTGCTACCCCCACTAACAACTGTTCCTTGGACCTCGCCTTTATCAGGAGATCGTCCAAGTACGGGATAATTAAAAACCCCTTCTTCCGAAGGAGTATCATCATTTCGGCCATTACCTTGGTAAAGACCCTCGGTGCCGTGGATAACCCAAACAGCAGCGTCTGAAACTGATAGTGACAGTCCTGTACCACAAACCTGAGGTACTCCTGGTGAGGAGGGTAAATGGGGACATGCAGGTAGGCATCCTTGATGTCCAGGGAGACCATGTAATCCCCCTCGTCCAGGCTCGCAATAACCGCCCTGAGCGATTCCATCTTGAACTTGAATCTTTTGATATATGTGTTCAAGGATTTTAAATTTAAGATGGGTCTCGCCGAACCGTCCGGTTTCGGTACCACAAACATTGTGGAATAGTAACCCTTTCCTTGTTGAAGGAGGGGTACCTTGACAATCACTTGCTGTGAATACAGTTTTTGGATAGCCACCAACACTGCCTCCCTGGCAGAGGGAGTTGCCGGTAAGGCAGATTTTAGGAAACGGCGGGGGGGAGACGTCTCGAATTCCAGCCTGTACCCCTGAGATAATACTTGAAGGATCCAGGGATCCACCTGTGAGAGGGCCCACTGTGCGCTGAAATTTCTGAGACGGGCCCCCACCGTACCCGGGTCCGCCTGTGAAGCCCCAGCGTCATGCTGTGGACTTACCGGATGCGGGGCAGGACTTCTGCTCTTGGGAACTGGCTGTATGCTGCAGTTTTTTCCCTCTACCTTTGCCTCTCGGCAGAAAGGATGCGCCTCTAGCCCTCTTGTTTTTATGGGGCCGAAAGGACTGTACTTGATAATACGGTGCTTTCTTTTGCTGTGGGGTAGCCTGTGGCAAAAATGTCGATTTCCCAGCCGTAGCTGTGGAAACGAGATCTGAAAGACCATCCCCAAACAGTTCCACCCCCTTATAAGGCAAAACTTCCATGTGCCTTTTTGAATCAGCATCACCTGACCACTGCCGAGTCCATAACCCCCTTCTGGCGGCAATGGACATTGCGCTTATTTTTTATGCCAGCCGGCAAATATCCCTCTGTGCATCACGCATGTATAAGACAGCGTCTTTTATATGCTATATTGTCAGCAAAATATTGTCCCTATCCAGAGTATCAATATTATCCGACAGGGAATCTGACCACGCAGCAGCAGCACTGCACATCAATGCCGATGCAATCGCTGGTCGCAATATAATGCCCGTGTGTGTATATATAGCTTTAAGGGTAGTCTCCTGCTTTCTATCAGCAGGTTCTTTTAGGGCGGCCGGAGACGGTAGTGCCACCTTTTTTGATAAACGTGTAAGCGCTTTATCTACCCTAGGGGGTGTTTCCCAATGTGACCTATCCTCTGGCGGGAAAGGGTACGCTGCCAATAACCGTTTAGAAATTATCAATTTCTTATCGGGGGAAGTCCACGCTTCTTCACACACCTCATTTAATTCCTCAGATGCAGGAAAAACTACTGGTAGTTTTTTCTCACCAAACATAATACCCTTTTTTGTGGTACCTGGGGTACTATCAGAAATGTGTAAAACATTTTTCATTGCCTCAATCATGTAACGTGTAGCCCTATTGGAAGGTACACTAGTCTCATCGTCGTCGACACTGGAGTCGGTATCCGTGTCAACATCTGTGTCTGCCATCTGAGGTAGCGGGCGTTTTAAAGCCCCTGATGACATTTGAGATGCTTGGACAGGCACAAGCTGAGTAGCCAGCTGTCCTATGTCGTCAAACCTTTTATGTAAGGAGCTGACACTGTCACGTAATTCCTTCCATAAGTCCATCCACACAGGTGTCGACCCCGCAGGGGGTGACATCACATTCACAGGCATTTGCTCTGCCTCCACATCATTATCCTCATCATACATGTCGACACAGCAGTACCGACACACAGCACACACACAGGGAATGCTCTGGCAGAGGACAGGACCCCACAAAGCCCTTTGGGGAGACAGAGGGAGAGTATGCCAGCACACACCAGAGCGCTATATACCACAGGGATATCACCTATAAAGAGTGTTTTCCCCTTATAGCTGCATTATATTACTATACTGTGCCAAATTTTGTGGCCCCCCCTCTCTTTTTTACCCTTTCTGCAGTGCAGGACTGCAGGGGAGAGCCAGGGAGCGATCCCTCCAGCGGAGCTGTGAGGGAAAATGGCGCCAGTGTGCTGAGGGAGATGGCTCCGCCCCTTTCTCGGTGGGCTTTCTCCCGCTATTTTAATAAGTCTGGCAGGGGTATTTTTACACCTATATAGTCCCTGGGGCTATATATGGTGTCAGTTTGCCAGCCAAGGTGTTATTTATTGCTGCTCAGGGCGCCCCCCCCCCAGTGCCCTGCACCCATCAGTGACCGCAGTGTGTGGTGTGCATGAGGAGCAATGCTGTGCGCTACCTTGGAGCAGACAGAAGTCTTCAGCCGCCGATTTTCCGCACCTTCTTGCTTCTGGCTCTGTAAGGGGGACGGCGGCGCGGCTCCGGACGACGAGGTCGGGTCCTGTGTGCGATCCCTCTGGAGCTAATGGTGTCCAGTAGCCTAAGAAGCCCAAGCTACCACCACTTAGGTAGGTTCGCTTCTTCTCCCCTTAGTCCCTCGTTGCAGTGAGCCTGTTGCCAGCAAGTCTCACTGTAAAATAAAAAACCTAAACTATACTTTCTTTCTAGGAGCTCAGGAGAGCCCCTAGTGTGCATCCAGCTCGGCCGGGCACAGAAATCTAACTGAGGCTTGGAGGAGGGTCATAGGGGGAGGAGCCAGTGCACACCAGATAGTCCTAAATCTTTCTTTAGATGTGCCCAGTCTCCTGCGGAGCCGTCTATTCCCCATGGTCCTTACGGAGTCCCCAGCATCCACTAGGACGTCAGAGAAACATCCTTTTACTGCAGCTTCCTATGGGGGTCATTCCAAGTTGTTCGCTAGCTGCATTCGTTCGCTGTGCAGCGATCAGGCAAAAACTCGGCACTTCTGCGCATGCGTATGCAGCGCAATGCGCACGTGCGGCGTACTATTACAACGAACAATGTCGTTTTACACAGGGTCTAGCGATGCTTTTCAGATGCACAGGCAGCCACAGAGTGATTGACAAGAAGAGGCCATTTCTGGGTGTCAACTGACCATTTTCAGGGAGTGTTCGGAAAAATGCAGGCGTGCCAGGAAAAACGTAGGCGTGGCTGGCCAAACGCAGGGCGTGTTCATGACGTCAAATCAGGAACTGAATGGTCTGCAGTGATCGCAAGCGCTGAGTAGGTCTGAAGCTACTCTGAAACTGCACAACAATTTTATGTACCCGCTCTCCGATCCCTTCGTTCCCACATCTGCTAAGCTAAAATACACTCCCACTGGGCGGCGGCATAGCGTTTGCGCGGCTGCTAAAAACTGCTAGCGAGCGATCAACTCGGAATGACCACCAATGTCTTGCTGCCAGTCCACCTGCCCCCTCCGGCATCAACAATCCCCGCTCCCTAGCCGCGCCGCAGGTGGAAGAAAAGCTGCTACGGCCACCGGCATAGATGTGTATGAAAGCGGCGCAGCGGAAGACTTTCATAGGCCTCCCTGCGCCGCATACTCTATGAGCCCCAGAGCCTCCTCTGCGTGTGATGTCACAGAAGTGCCTCCCAGCCACAGCCGCCCCCAGATCCCCAGAGGCCCTGACTCCACAACACAGCGCCTGGCCTGCCGGACTGGAAGCCCAGAGATGGTTAATGTAGCGGATAGAGAGGGTGATATCGCAGAGGGTAATGTATGGATGCTGAATCAATGTAAAAGGTGACAGTGCTGTGCAGTGGGTGTGCAGTCAGGGCCGTTGCTAGAGTGTTCGGCGCCCCCCTGCAAGCTATAAATTTGCACCCTTGCATACTTTACAAACGCACAGTGCACATAATGACCCCTGTAGTAGAGACACTTACAGATGTAATGCCCCCTGTACCAGAGATGCTTACACATGTAATGCCCCCTGAACCAGTGACGCTTACACATGTCACGCCCCCCCTGTACCAGTGACGCTTACACAAGTAACACCCCCTGTAGCAGTGACGCTTACACACGTAATTCCCTTTGTACCAGTGCCGCTTACACACGTAACGCCCCCTGTACCAGTGACGCTTACACACATTATGCAGCAGTCACACACACACACTTGTTTTTCTATCCGCATCGGGACCTATGTCTGGAACCTTCCTCATGGGGACCTATTCAGGAATACATGCCTCATGAGGACACCCACATAACTGATTTATTTTCGGGGTTAATTAGAGATAGAGGAAACATGTATTCAGCAGCAGATACATTTATTCAGGAAAGGTTCTTTCTCATTTCAGCAGTAATTCGGTTCTTAATGTAAAACTTAACCGAGAGCCAGTTCCGAGCCTTCAGCGCTTGTTGTTCTGCCCTTAGGCACGCATCACAGTCATTCTTGCCCGGCACCTTGAATGAGCGAATGAACCGAATCATGTGACGTTCAACAGCTTTCACTTCTGCTGGGGTCCACGGATTGCGCTTGGCACCCCTTTTGTCACCTGTGCGGGAGAAGAAAGGTCAGTCACCACGCAACGCCACCACCAGTCATGGACGCATCTCAAATGGAATGGACAGTCATACCCACCTTTAGCTGCACCTCCATCCGCCGCCAACACCACGCTGCCGGCTTCTTTTCCCATGTGCCCCATGGGAACCTCAGTATCTTGACTCTCTGGCTCATCCCCAGAGTCATCGCTCACCACCTGGATCGGCTCTGTGGATAGAGAAGGACAGGGAAACCGATCACACCAGCCCACTTAGACAGTCAGTCCCTGGAGCCACACTGTCAAGTGATACCTACCGTTTGGATCAATGGAGATCTCTTCCAGATTGTGGCCCCGGAATTCAGCCATCCTCCCTTGCTCGAGAGCCAGAAAGAGCTTGCTCAACTTGGTCAGTTGAAGGGTACCCTCCGGGAGGCGGTAATAATGCCGATGCACCCGGATATCATGTCCAAGGAAATCAGCAAGCTGATCCATCTCTGTATCGCTCAGGTTGAGGACCCTGGAAAGTGTAGCCACATGCTTCCGTAGGCGGGTGGAAGATAATGCTTCGGGGTGCTTGGCCCCACACTCCTGGGCGTAGAGACGTATGCAGTCGGATCCCCTATAATGGGACATGGCTGTTGGCCTAGCAAACATGTAGATATTGTGTGGGGTCACACCACATTCTGTCCGCTTCTCTGTGAGGAGCTCCATCGCTTTCTGCATGCTTGGGGATAACAGGACAGGGACTTTCCTGCCTCTTTTCCCAGGAATCTCAATACGGGAGAAGTGACGACAGAGTGCCTTCTCCAGCTCTGACAGGGCCTGGGCCACATCACCCTGCAAATCGGCTGTGTGCCGTAAATCGAAGGAGGAGAGCAGCATCTTGGAAACCTCACCTTCTCTCCTGCGGTTGAAGAGAATCAGCTGCGTGAGGGTAACTTTGGCCAACATGGACCACTGCTTTTTGGAAGGGTGGGCGGACAACTCATCAATGTACTCTCGCTGACAGTCAAGGAGGTACAGGTTCAAGCGCGTAACATCATCAGTGAAGGGCAGAAGCAGCGGTGCATTCCATTTTATCTCTCGAAGTGTCTTCAGGGCAGCAGTGGAGATGAGCTCGCTCCACCTCGCCTCATAAATTTTCCGAAAGTTTCGGGCACGCTCCACTGTCAGGGCACTGCCCTCCATCAATGCCTGACACTCCACCATTGCAGAAATCTTCTGCAAGCTGTGTCCCACCTTAAGAGCCAACAAGGGTATTTTATATGTATTGGTGCGGTCATCGTAACCGGCCAGGCTCCTCACAGCATGCACCACTTGCAGGAAATTCCGTGGGCAAATGAAATCTTCCATACACCGCAACGGTGTGACCTTCATCGCCTTCAGCAGAAGCCGCCCCACCTCTCTGAGCTTCTGAAGGATGTAATCATGCTTGCTGACATCAGACCCCAGACGGTTGTAGAGGTGCTGACCGAACTGCATAATACAGCGGTCCCCTTTGATTACCGGTACCACATCATCATAATTCATTTCGCTCAGCAACTTCCAGAGGCCGGTGCCAACATCCTTCGGGAGAGGTGTGGCGTAAGTGAAGAGACCCTACACCCTGGTTCTTCCAGGTTTGGGGCTGTCACTTTTGCGGAGCAGGCACCTCTTCACATGGCGCCACAGGTGCTTCCTGGAGAATAGCCCTTTACATTTTACACAGTGCATGAAATCTTGGGGAGCCGTTGCTTCTTCCGGCTGCTTGCACGGTAGGAGGACTCCGCTGCCCTCACGGAGAACCCCGACATTATGGGCAAAGTTTCCCCGGGTGCGAATCAGGTCTAGCTGCACTGTCCTTTCCCTGGAGCGCTTCGGAAAGCTGAGTGCCCTTGCTACCTCATGCTCATTGTGGTGGACAGCTTGCACATGTCTCGCAATTTTTGAGAATGGCCTCTCGCACCACAGGCAGAAATTTTTCTTTTTACATGCGATCGAACCATCTGCTTTTCGGGTAAGTACCTGGACCGACACTGCGCGGGACGGATGGAGACTTGGTTCGGCCTCCGCGGAGCAAGCCCCGGACACTTCCAGATCCTGCCTGCCGTGAAAAGACGTCTCCTCCCCTCCACTATCATCCGAGCTGCTCAACTCTGACGAGTCAGGGAGATAGTCTTTGACGCTGCTGTCGGTTCCGTCCATTGCCTCAATGGGACCAGCAGACACAGGACTTCCGGGGTTTGTGGCGCACACACCGTACCAAGCCCGCGCTTTCTGTCTAACCACGCCCACCGTGAATACAGGGTTCAGGGAATCAAGGGCCCAGGCCCCAGCACGTGCTTCCTATTACACATCCAGAGAGGTGGTTCTTATTAGAGTCACGTGTCGGGTGGTGCGCGCGACACTTTTGCGTCACATGCTCCGATTTTCCCCAGGCTCCTGGAAGCCTGTCCTGGCCCGAGGGGTGCCAGTCTCCACTCATCGGCAAGACTTCCACAAATCGTAGTACCGGATTAAGCCCACCAGGGGGCGCTGCGATGGGCAAGGGGGGAAGGTATAGAGCCCGGCTGCGGGCTCCGCAAATTTTCTGACGAATGCCCTTCTCACCTGAGCTCCGCGGACTTGGGCAACCTTCCCTCGGGATTGAACTAATATCAGACCCGGTTTTCGGGCTCCGCGATTTTTCTGACGAATGCCCTTCTCACCTGAGCTCCGTGGACTTGGGCAACCTTCCCTCGGGATTGAACTAATATCAGACCCGTTTTTCGGGCTCCGCGATTTTTCTGACGAATGCCCTTCTCACACGAGCTCCGCTGACTTGGCCGAAATAATATAAATAATATATAAGCCCGGCAAATGTAAGCGTGACGCAGGTCCGCGCGCGGCGCCCCCTGCTGGCCGCGTAAAAAAAAATAAAAAAAATAATCCACCGTTGTAAATTTGCGATGTGTCCGGGCCGGCGGCGGCGGGGAGGCGTCTCCCCTCGTCGGCGCCCCCTGGTGGGGGGAAATAAATAAAAAAAAATATATATATAGGGGGGGGAAAAAAGGGGGTAAAAGAATACCACAAAAACAATTCTATCAAATAAAAAAAAAAAAAAAAGCCAGGGAGAATGAACGGATGGATGCATGAATGGATGGATGCACGGACGGACGGATGGATGGAAGAGAAGAACAGCCCGGGCTCTCGCCGGCTTCCGCAGCCCGGGCTCCATACATACAGATAGAAAATAAAATAATGGATGGATGGAAGAGAAGAACCAGCCCGGGCTCTCGCCGGCTTCCGCGGCCCGGGCACCTGCCGGCTTCCGCGGCCCGGGCTCCCTCCGGCTTCCGCGACCCGGGCTCCGTACATACAGATAGAAAATGAAATAATGGATGGATGGAAGAGAAGAACCAGCTCGGGCTCTCGCCGGCTTCTGCAGCCCGGGCACCCGCCGGCTTCCGCGGCCCGGGCTCCCTCCGGATTCCGCGGCCCGGGCTCCGTACATACAGGCAGAAAATGAAATAACGGACGGATTGATGGAAGAGAAGAACCAGCCCGGGCTCTCGCAGGCATCCGCAGCCCGGGCTCCATACATACAGATAGAAAATGAAATAATGGATGGATGGAAGAAAAGAACAGCCCGGGCACTCGCCGGCTTCCGCAGCCCGGGCACCCGCCGGGTTCCGTGGCCCGGGCACCCGCCGGCTTCCGCAACCCGGGCTCCCGCCGGCTTCCGAAGCCCGGGCTCTCGCCGGGTGAAGATCAGGCGAGAGGAGGGGTGTCCTCCACTGGACGGGAAGCCCAGGCCGTGGAGCCGCCGGACGGACCGGGGGTTGACCCGGCCGGGGCCGGACGAGGAGGCGAGGCCCGGACTCGCTCCCCCCGTCCGGATGGCCCGAGGCTTAAGCCCCGGGGAGGGAGGTTGCCTTCCGGCCCCTCCTCCCCTCCCGGTGGACCCGCCCCTGACTATTAAGCCCGACCAGGGAGTCCACGTCGGCCCCCGGGCGGACCAGGGAAGGACCCCCCTTTCCGCGCTCCGCCGCGCTCGGAGGCGCTGACGCGCCGGGCGGACGGGGTGCCTCCGGCCAAGTCCCCCGGCCGGGACTTGGCTGGAGAGCGAGGGCGCCCGTTCCAAGTCCCCCGCCGGCGCGGAGCAAGCAGGCTGCCCTGCCCCCCCCCGGTGGCACCGCAGCACCGGAGATTATTCGGGGAATGCTCCCTAGCACTGCTGGGGAACTGTTTGCTTTAAACACACTCTGCATTGCATACACACCGAAACCCATTCCAGTCTGGTAAACGTGATTCTCGGGGACTTGCAAGAATTGTATGCTGGGTAGTTGAGACATGACTCCCCTATCACCTCCCAGGGTCAGACTCGTGGGGACCTCATTTTAGGTCCCCACCATGTCGGAGGTCCCGCCAGTGTTGGTGTGCTGTCTGGCCCTTGTCCCCATTAGGATATATAAACAAGTGCACACACACACACACACACACACACACATATATAAACACACACATACATACTGTACATACATTACACACATACAGTCACACATATATACAGTATACACAGACACTGTATATACACACTCACTCACTCACTCTCTTTCCAGACACTTATCGAATGAAGTCTGGCTGGCCAAAGCTGCAGAAGCTCATCCTCCTGCTGCAGCATGGTCCCGTGTAGCTCCGCCACTTACTCCCATCTAGCTCCGCCCACTTTGGCTCCCTCCCGCCCACTGAATGTCACACAGGGGAGGGGGGAGAGGAGGTTTCCGGGAGAGTCACTGCCAAAGGGAGGACAGCAGTTTAGCTGCTGACAGGAGGAGAAGCATTACTCACCCCTCCCACACTCACAGTACCTCCGGGCCTCATCCACGGCACCCCCACACACCGCTTCCAGCACCCGTGATAGCTCCGGACCCCTCCCCCACCCGCAGCGACTCCGTACCTCCCGCCGCATCCGCCCCACCCCCACCCGGGGGACCCCGCAACTGCTCCACCCCCACCAGCAGCGGCTCCGGACCCCCACCCACGGCACCCACGCACCTGTGGCACCACCGCAACCGCCCCTCCCGTGGCACCCCATGATCCCATCCACCTCTTCCCCGCAACCCCCTACTGCCCCAACCAAAGCACCAACTAGGTGATTCACCAGGCCCTGCGTGCGCTGTTCACGCCCTTGCAAGGGGCTTCCACCCTTTAACCATTGCACGCCCTTTGTCCGTGCAATATTTAACCACTCACACAATTATGATTAGATGTAATACTCCATATAATAAAAATATTGCATGCCACAAGGGTGTGCAAGGGTTAAGGGGGCGTAGCCCCTTACGACGGTGTGAAGAGCGCCCGTAGGGCTCGATGAATCACCTAGTAATACATAGCAGCTGATTGGTTGCCATGGGCAACTTCTTCACTGGTTTACTTCTCCACATTTTTCACTGCTTCATGAACAGACCCCTAGCTAGACTCACCATTACAATACACTTTGGGCGATATTCAATTCTTGTTGCCCCCTTCCACACCTTTTTTGTTTCTGCTGACAGGTGTTGTATCATCATTTCAGTTTGTTACCCCTGGGGTAGCAAGGTGCTCAACCCTTAATGCAGCTAAACCTGATTACTATGGGCGTAATATGCGTGATAGCATATGGACCCCCACGAGGGAAAATAAGTGTCGGTATGCCGGCTGTCGGGCTCCTGGCGCCGGTATACTGAGCGCTGGGAGCCCGACCGTCTGCATACAGAAGACCACCCCTTCCATTGGTTACCGGTATTCTACCGAATTCAATATAATATACTTTTACTTACAAGGCTAATAACCACACTGCACCAACATACATCTCTTATCTCAAAATGTCTCCCAACCCAACCTCTCTGCTCTGCACAAGATCAGCGTCTCTCATCCACACTCATTATTAGCTCCCTGTCAGGGATCAGTGTTCAGTGGTACCTCAATTACTAGCGCGCTGGTGTGCAGGCCTCCAGAGGTCACAGCCACAGTTAGTTGCTGCATGAGTACCCTGTCCACGGAGCACAGTACCCATTATCACTGTGTACCCTGAAGTCCATCCAGCATGTACTCCGCTGTGTGCCCACCATCTGTACAGTATGGGCACCGCCATGACACTTGCGGTCAGCTGACCTGTAACACCCAATCCTGCGCTGTGTCTGCACGCGATTCAAGCATCCAATGCCTGCTGACCAGGGGGTATAAATCCAGAACACCGGCTCAGTCTCATTGCTTTGAACAACGTGTCACATCCAGTGCACAGCGTCTCCTGGCGGCAGTATCCTGTCTCCAGTGTTTTCCTAGCTCCAGTTTCTCCGTGGTACTACGGATTCCAGCCATCCAGCTCTTCTACAACTCCTTCCACAGTCAGCTTCCACTTCTACATGCAGTACTGTAAGAGACTCTCTCCAGGTGCTGCTTTACCATTCTCACCTGTGTGTTGTTAATCTGCATTCAGCACTGTGCTATTACATCCAGTACTCAGGGCCGGATTAACAATGGGGCGGATGGAGCTGCAGCTCCAGGCCTCCCATTGAAAATAGGCCCACAGCCTGCTGCAGTTAAGAGGGCCATAATCGCCGGCATTACAATGAGTCACTCTGACTCATTGTATGCTGCCGCAGTGCCGCCAGACAGTGTCCCGGCCCCCAGTCTGTAAATCCTGGCTGGAGCAGAAAGAGGGGTCGCTTTCCTCTCGAGCGTCTCCTTCCTACAGATTATTAAACTTCCTGCCTGGACACAGTGGAGGAGCCGCACTCTCTTCTACTCTTAGCTCCTCCCCCCTAGACTTTGGTGCTGCTGATGAGGCCGCACCACACACACCGGTTGCCGGCACAACCCCCCATCGGCTGCCTTCCACACCACACACCACCCTGGCCACCACCCCCCGCCCGCCTCCATCACTACACACCGCGTTGGCCGCCACCCCCCCAGTTGCCCGCACTGGCCGGCACAATCCTACATCGGCTGCCTTTCGCACCGCACACCGCTATGGCCGCCAACCTCGACCCACCCACCTCCGTAACTACACACAGCACTGGCCGCCGCCCGTCACCGCACACCGCGCTGGACATTTTATTTTTTTTAAAAAGGAGAAGATTGACACTACTTGGTGGACTGGCCTGAGATGGGGCCGCAGAAAGGATGGGGACTGGTCACAAGAGCAGTGCCAGTGCTCAGCCACTTGCTGGAGCTCCTCGCTTTTACACCCTGCCTAATGAGGTAATAAAACAGCTCCACATCATGTACATTGTGCGTGTGTGTAAATATTATATGTCTGTTATTTTGTATAAGTATCTACTTTATCCTGTATTCTTTCTCTTTCCACCAATTTCCCCCTGTGCTGCTCTTGTCTCTGTTATTCCTCCTGTGTTTCTCTTGTCACCCCCCCGTTATTCCCCCAGTGTTCTTCTTGTCACCCCCCGTTATTCCCCCAGTGTTTCTCTTGTCACCCCCCGTTATTCCCCCAGTGTTCCTCTTGTCACCCCCCGTTGTTCCCCCAGTGTTTCTATTGTCACCCCCCGTTATTCCCCCAGTGTTCCTCTTGTCACCCCCCGTTGTTCCCCCAGTGTTTCTATTGTCTCCCCCCCCATTATTTCCCCTTTGTTCCTTCTGTTATTCCCCCTGTGTTCCTCTTGTCACCCCCCGTTATTCCCCCAGTGTTCCTCTTGTCTCCACCCCATTATTTCCCCTTTGTTCCTTCTGTTATTCCCCCTGTGTTCCTCTTGTCTCCCCCCGTTATTCCCCCAGTGTTCCTCTTGTCACCCCCCGTTATTCCCCCAGTGTTCCTCTTGTCCCCCCCCATTATTTCCCCTTTGCTCCTTCTGTTATTCCCCCTGTGTTCCTCTTGTCACCCCCCATTATTCCTCCAGTGTTCCTCTTGTCTCCCCCCATTATTCCCCCTTTTGTTCCTTCTGCTATTCCCTCTGTGTTCCTCTTGTCATCCCCAGTTATTCCCTCTGTGTTCCTCGTCATCCCCAGTTATTCTCTGTGTTCCTCTTGTCTCCCGCCGTTATTCCCTGTGTTCCTCTTGTCAGCCCCCGTTATTCTCCCAGTGTTTCTCTTGTCACCCCCCGTTATTCCCCCAGTGTTTCTCTTGTCACCCTCCGTTATTCCCCCAGTGTTCCTCTTGTCACCCCCCGTTATTCCCCCAGTGTTCCTCTTGTCACCCCCCGTTATTCCCCCAGTGTTCCTCTTGTCACCCCCCGATATTCCCCCAGTGTTTCTCTTGTCACCCCCCGTTATTCCCCCAGTGTTCCTCTTGTCTCCCCCCGTTATTCCCCGTGTTCCTCTTGTCACCCCCCGTTATTCCCCCAGTGTTTCTCTTGTCACCCCCCGTTGTTCCCCCAGTGTTTCTCTTGTCACCCCCCGTTATTCCCTTAGTGTTTTGCTTGCCTCCCCCCCCGTTATTCCCCCAGTGTTCCTTTGTCACCCCCCGTTATTCCCCCAGTGTTCCTCTTGTCCCCCCCATTATTTCCCCTTTGTTCCTTCTGTTATTCCCCGTGTTCCTCTTGTTTCCCCCCGTTATTCCCCGAGTGTTCCTCTTGTCTCCCCCCATTATTCCCCCAGTGTTCCTCTTGTCTCCCCCCATTATTACCCCTGTGTTCCTCTTGTCTCCCCCCGTTATTACCCCAGTGTTCCTCTTGTCTCCCCCCCAGTATTTCCCCTGTGTTCCTCTTGTCTCCCCCCCATTATTTCCCCTGTGTTCCTCTTGTCATCCCCAGTTATTCCCTCTGTGTTCCTCTTGTCATCCCCAGTTATTCCCCGTGTTCCTCTTGTCTTCCCGTTATTCCCCATTTTCCTCTTGTCTCCCCCCGTTATTCCCCCAGTGTTCCTCTTGTCTCCCCCCATTATTCCCCCAGTGTTCCTCTTGTCTCCCCCCCCGTTATTACCCCAGTGTTCCTCTTGTCTCCCCCCATTATTCCCCGTGTTCCTCTTGTCACCCCCCGTTATTCCCCCAGTGTTTCTCTTGTCACCCCCCGATATTCCCCCAGTGTTTCTCTTGTCACCCCCCGTTATTCCCCAAGTGTTTCTATTGTCACCCCCCGAAATTCCCCCAGTGTTCCTCTTGTCACCCCCTTTATTCCCCCAGTGTTTCTCTTGTCACCCCCCGTTATTCCCCCAGTGTTCCTCTTGTCTCCCCCCGTTATTCCCCGTGTTCCTCTTGTCACCCCCCGTTATTCACCCAGTGTTTCTCTTGTCACCCCCCGTTATTTCCCCAGTGTTTCTCTTGTGACCCCCCGTTATTCCCCCAGTGTTTCTCTTGTCTCCCCCCGTTATTCCCCCAGTGTTCCTTTGTCACCCCCCGTTATTCCCCCAGTGTTCCTCATGTCCCCCCTCATTATTTCCCCTTTGTTCCTTCTGTTATTCCCCGTGTTCCTCTTGTCTCCCCCCGTTATTCCCCCAGTGTTCCTCTTGTCTCCCTCCATTATTCCCACAGTGTTCCTCTTGTCTCCCCCCATTATTCCCCCTGTGTTCCTCTTGTCTCCCCCCGTTATTACCCCAGTGTTCCTCTTGTCTCCCTCCATTATTCCCCCTTTGTTCCTTCTGTTATTCCCTCTGTGTTCCTCTTGTCATCCCCAGTTATTCCCCAAGTGTTCCTCTTGTCATCCCCAGTTATTCCCCGTGTTCCTCTTGTCTCCCCCCGTTATTCCCCGTGTTCCTCTTGTCTCCCCCCATTATTCCCCCTGTGTTCCTCTTGTCTCCCCCCCATTATTCCCCCTGTGTTCCTCTTGTCTCCCCCCCATTATTTCCCATGTGTTCCTCTTGTCTCCCCTCATTATTTCCCCTGTGTTCCTCTTGTCATCCCAGTTATTCCATCTGTGTTCCTCTAGTCAATGCCAGTTATTCCCCGTGTTCCTCTTGTCTTCCCCCGTTATTCCCCGTGTTCCTCTTGTCACCCCCCGTTATTCCCCCAGTGTTTCTCTTGTCACCCCTCGTTATTCCCACAGTGTTTCTCTTGTCACCCCCCCGTTATTCCCCCAGTGTTTCTCTTGTCTCCCCCCGTTATTCCCCGTGTTCCTCTTGTCACCCCCCGTTATTCACCCAGTGTTTCTCTTGTCACCCCCCGTTATTCCCCCAGTGTTTCTCTTGTCACCCCCCGTTATTCCCCCAGTGTTTCTCTTGTCTCCCCCCGTTATTCCCCCAGTGTTCCTTTGTTACCCCCCGTTATTCCCCCCAGTGTTCCTCATGTCCCCCACCCATTATTTCTTGTTCCTTCTGTTATTCCCCGTGTTCCTCTTGTCTCCCCCCGTTATTCCCCCAGTGTTCCTCTTGTCTCCCCCCATTATTCCCACAGTGTTCCTCTTGTCTCCCCCCATTATTCCCCCTGTGTTCCTCTTGTCTCCCCCCGTTATTACCCCAGTGTTCCTCTTGTCTCCCCCCATTATTCCCCCTGTGTTCCTTCTGTTATTCCCTCTGTGTTCCTCTTGTCATCCCCAGTTATTCCCCAAGTGTTCCCCTTGTCATCCCCAGTTATTCCCTCTGTGTTCCTCTTGTCATTCCCAGTTATTACCCGTGTTCCTCTTGTCTCCCCCCGTTATTCCCCGTGTTCCTCTTGTCTCCCCCCATTATTCCCCCTGTGTTGCTCTTGTCTCCCCCCATTATTCCCCCTGTGTTCCTCTTGTCCCCCCCCATTATTTCCCTTGTGTTCCTCTTGTCTCCCCCCCATTATTTCCCCTGTGTTCCTCTTGTCATCCCCAGTTATTCCCTCTGTGTTCCTCTTGTCATCCCCAGTTATTCCCCGTGTTCCTCTTGTCTTCCCCCGTTATTCCCCGTGTTCCTCTTGTCACTCCCCGTTATTCCCCCAGTGTTTCTCTTGTCACCCCCCGTTATTCCACGAGTGTTTCTCTTGTCACCCCCCGTTATTCCCCCAGTGTTTCTCTTGTCACCCCCCGTTATTCCCCCAGTGTTCCTTCTGTTATTCCCTATGTGTTCCTCTTGTCATCCCCAGTTATTCCCCCAGTGTTCCTCTTGTCATCCCCAGTTATTCCCCCAGTGTTCCTCTTGTCATCCCCAGTTACTCCCCGTGTTCCTCTTGTCTCCCCCCGTTATTCCCCGTGTTCCTCTTGTCTCCCCCCATTATTCCCCCTGTGTTCCTCTTGTCTCCCCCCGTTATTACCCCAGTGTTCCTCTTGTCTCCACCCATTATTCCCCCTGTGTTCCTTCTGTTATTCCCTCTGTGTTCCTCTTGTCATCCCCAGTTATTCCCCAAGTGTTCCTCTTGTCATCCCCAGTTATTCCCTCTGTGTTCCTCTTGTCATTCCCAGTTATTACCCATGTTCCTCTTGTCTCCCCCCGTTATTCCCCGTGTTCCTCTTGTCTCCCCCCATTATTCCCCCTGTGTTGCTCTTGTCTCCCCCCATTATTCCCCGTGTTCCTCTTGTCCCCCCCCATTATTTCCCTTGTGTTCCTCTTGTCTCCCCCCCATTATTTCCCCTGTGTTCCTCTTGTCATCCCCAGTTATTCCCTCTGTGTTCCTCTTGTCATCCCCAGTTATTCCCCGTGTTCCTCTTGTCTTCCCCCGTTATTCCCCGTGTTCCTCTTGTCACCCCCCGTTATTCCCCCAGTGTTTCTCTTGTCACCCCCCGTTATTCCACGAGTGTTTCTCTTGTCACCCCCCATTATTCCCCCAGTGTTTCTCTTGTCACCCCCCGTTATTCCCCCAGTGTTCCTTCTGTTATTCCCTATGTGTTCCTCTTGTCATCCCCATTTATTCCCCCAGTGTTCCTCTTGTCATCCCCAGTTATTCCCCCAGTGTTCCTCTTGTCACCCCCCGTTATTCCCCCAGTATTCCTCTTGTCACCCCCCGTTATTCCCCCAGTGTTTCTCTTGTCACCCCCGTTATTCCCCCAGTGTTTCTCTTGTCACCCCCCCGTTATTCCCCCAGTGTTCCTCTTGTCTCCCCCCGTTATTCCCCGTGTTTCTCTTGTCACCCCCCGTTATTCACCCAGTGTTTCTCTTGTCACCCCCCGTTATTCCCCCAGTGTTTCTCTTGTCACCCCCCGTTATTCCCCCAGTGTTTCTTTTTTTTTTTTTTTTTTTTAAATACTTTATTTATGCGTGGTCAGGTAGATACAGAAAGCATACTGAAAATACATGGGACAGGCGGCCAACATAGCCAGTGTCCAGGGTAGACCACATTTTTCAAGCATATAACAAGATTAATCAGTGAGGGAGAGACAATCAAGTTCAAACATGGGGTTTGGGAGGGGAGGGGGGAGGACCACATTTGTGTCTATACATGATGTATACCATGAGAACAAGTAAAGTCAGATTAAGAGGGGGGAGGGAATTCAGAAAGGGGGTGTGGACGGAGAGAGCAGCAGGGAGGAAGGGAAGTTAGAGCGGGGGGTGGGTTAGAGAGAATTGTCGGAGGGAGGGAGCGGTAGGGGCCCATGGGTCCCTGGGGGGGAGGGGGATGTT
>NW_026969735.1:0-29548 GCF_028390025.1 Pseudophryne corroboree
GCTTAGCATGAGCAAATCTGCTAAAATCCGCTTGCGAGCGAACAACTCGGAATGACCCCCCCAAGACGTCAGTACTGAGGAAGTAGTGCTAACAATTACACCATCTGTGCTAATGCAGACTCGTGTCATTGTAATAGTTTATCTGTACTAGTACTACTGCTGCTAGTACTACTACTACTACTACTACTACTACTACTACTACTACTACTACTGTTGCTAATACATTTCTGTAATAGTTTTCCAGATATATAAATGTTTGTAACATTTCGTGTTTTTTTTTTATTACTAATAAGAAAAATGGACAGTTAGAAAAACAAATTTGTTAAAAAAAAAAATACTGCACAATTTAATTACCTACATTTGGGCTGAATAGTATTTTCTGCTATACACCACTATTGCCCCCATTCCCCCCCCAAGTACAATCAATTAAGACATTTCCATGTGATATTTAGTCAATTCAGCAGAATTAATGAAATTGTAAGAGCATGATCATTTTATTCTGCACTCCAATATCTATGTCCTTGTACTGTCCTAAAAGTTTTTATAAAAGATTTATATTGAAATGTCACACTTCTATCTAGCATTATATATAATTTCTGTAATTTCCACTTTCTCTGACGTCCTAAGTGGATGCTGGGACTCCGTAAGGACCATGGGGATTAGCGGCTCCGAAGGAGACTGGGCACAACTAAAGAAAGCTTTAGGACTACCTGGTGTGCACTGGCTCCTCCCACTAAGACCCTCCTCCAGACCTCAGTTAGATTCTTGTGTCCGGTTGAGCTGGATGCACACTAGGGGCTCTCCTGAGCTCCTAGAAAGAAAGCGGGAGAAAAGTCCGCGAAAAAGGGGCGGAGCTATCTCCCTCAGCACACTGGCGCCATTTTCTCTTCACAGTGCAGCTGGAAGACAGCTCCCCAGGCTCTCCCCTGTAGTTTTCAGGCTCAAAGGGTTAAAAAGAGAGGAGGGGCACTAAATTTAGGCGCAATATTGTTTATACAAGCAGCTATTGGGGGAAAAATCACTCAGTTATAGTGTTAATCCCTGCATTATATAGCGCTCTGGTGTGTGCTGGCATACTCTCTCTCTGTCTCCCCAAAGGACTTTGTGGGGTTCTGTCCTCAGTCAGAGCATTCCCTGTGTGTGTGCTGTGTGTCGGTACGGCTGTGTCGACATGTGGGATGAGGAAGGTTACGTGGAGGTGGAGCAGAGGCCGATAAATGGGATGTCGCCCCCTGTGGGGCCGACACCAGAGTGGATGGATAGGTGGAAGGTATTAACCGACAATGTCAACTCCTTACATAGAAGGCTGGATGACGTAAAACAGCTGTGGGACAGCCGGCTTCTCAGCCCGCGCCTGCCCAGGCGTCTCAAAGGCCATCAGGGGCTCAAAAGCGCCCGTTACCTCAGATGGCAGACACAGATGTCGACACGGAGTCTGACTCCAGTGTCGACGAGGTTGAGACATATACACAATCCACTAGGAACATCCGTTACATGATCTCGGCAATGAAAAATGTGTTACGCATTTCTGACATGAACCCAAGTACCACATAAAAGGGGTTTTATTTTTGGGGAGAAAAAGCAGAAAGTGTTTTGTTCCCCCAGCAGATGAATGAATCAAGTGTGTAAAGTAGCGTGGGTTCCCCCGATAAGAAACTGGTAATTTCTAAAAAGTTACTGATGGCGTACCCTTTCCCGCCAGAGGATAGGTCACGTTGGGAGATATCCCTTAGGGTGGATAAGGCGCTCACACGTTTGTCAAAAAAGGTGGCACTGCCGTCTTAGGATACGGCCACCTTGAAGGAGCCTGCTGATAAAAAGCAGGAGGCTATCCTGAAGTCTGTATATACACACTCAGGTTATATACTGAGACCTGCAATTGCCTCAGCATAAATAGTGCTGCTGCAGCGTGGTCTGATACCCAGTCAGATAATATTAATACTCTAAGACAGGGATAATAGTTTGCTAACATAGAGCATATTAAAGACGTCGTCTTAGATATAAAGGATGCACAGAGGGATATTTGCCGGCTGGCATCCAGAATTAATGCAATGTCCATTCTGCCAGGAGGGTATTAGAAACCCGGCAGTGGACAGGTGATGCTGCCTATAAAAGGCACATGGAGATTCTGCCTTATAAGGGTGAGGAATTGTTTGGGGATGGTCTCTGGGACCTCATATCCACAGCAACAGCTGGGAAGAAAATTTTTTACCTCAGGTTTCTTCACAGCCTAAGAAAGCACTGTATTTTCAGGTACAGTCCTTTCGGCTTCAGAAAAGCAAGCGGGTCAAAGGCGCTTCCTTTCTGCACAGAGACAAGGGAAGAAGGAAAAAGCTGCACCAGCAGCCAGTTCCCAGGATCAAAAATCTTCCCCCGCTTCCTCTGAGTCCACCGCATGACGTTGGGGCTCCACAGGTGGAGACAGGTGCGGTAGGGGCGCGTCTCGGGAACTTCAGGGACCAGTGGGCTTGCCCACAGGTGGATCCCTAGGTTCTGCAAATAGTATCACAGGGATACAGGCTGGAGTTCGAGGCGACTCCCCCTCGCCGTTACCTCACATCAGCCTTGCCTGCTGCCCTCGGAGAAAGGTAGTACTGGCGGCAATTCACAAGCTGTACTTCCAGCAGGTGAAATCAAGGTACCCCTCCTTCAACAAGGCCGGGGTTACTATTCCAAAATGTTGTGGTACCGAAACCAGACAGTTCGGTGAGACCCATTCTAAAATTGAAAGCCTTGAACACTTATATACGAAGGTTCAAGTTCAAAATGGAATCGCTCAGGGCGATTATTGCAAGCCTGGAGAATTTCATGGTATCACAGGACATCAAGGATGCTTACCTGCATGTCCCTATTTACCCTTTTCACCAGGAGTATCTCAAAATTGTGGTACAGGATTGTCATTACCAATTCCAGACGTTGCCGTTGGTCTGTCCCTGGCACCGAGGTATTTACCAAGGTAATGGCCGAAATAATTATCCCGTACTTGGACGATCTCCTTATAAAGGCGAGGTCCAGGGAGCAGTTGTTCGGCGGAGTAGCACTATCTCGGGAAGTGCTACAACAGCACGGCTGGATTCAGAATATTCCAAAGTCGCAGCTGGTTACTACGACGCATCTACTGTTCCTGGGTATGGTTCTGGACACAGAACAGGATAAAAAGGGTTTCTCCCGGAGGAGAAGTCCAAGGAGTTGTCGTCTCTAGACAGAGACCTCCTAATACGTATACAGGTGTCGGTGCATCAATGCACGCGAGCCCTGGGAAGGATGGTAGCTTCTTACGAAGAAATTCCATTCGCCAGGTCCCATGCAAGGATTTTCCAGTGGGATCTGTTGGACAAGTGGTCCGGGTCGCATCTTCAGATGCATCGGCGGATAACCCTGTCTCCAAGGGCCAGGGTGTCGCTGTTGTGGTGGCTGCAGAGTGCTCATCTTCTAGGGGGCCGCAGATTCGGCATACAGGACTGGGTCCTGGTGACCACGGATGCCAGCCTTCGAGGCTGGGGGGCAGTCACACAGGGAAGAAACTTCCAAGGCTATGGAAAAGTCAGGAGACTTCCCTGCACATAAATATTCTGGAACTAAGGGCCATTTACAATGCCCTAAGTCAGGCTAGACCCCTGCTTCAACACCGGCCGGTGCTGATCCAGTCAGACAACATCACGGCGGTCGCTCATGTAAACCGACAGGGCGGCACAAGAAGCAGGATGGCGATGGCAGAAGCCACAAGGATTCTCCGATGGGCGGAAAATCATGTGTTAGCACTGTCAGCAGTGTTCATTCCCGGAGTGGACAACTGAGAAGCAGACTTTCTCAGAAGACACGACCTCCACCCGGGAGAGTGGGGACTTCATCCAGAAGTTTTCCAAATGATTGTACACCGTTGGGAAAGGCCACAGGTGGACATGATGGCGTCCCGCCTCAACAAAAAGCTACAAAGATATTGCGCCAGGTCAAGGGACCTTCAGGCGATAGCTGTGGACGCTCTGGTAACACCGTGGGTGTACCAGTCGGTGTATGTGTTCCCTTCTCTGCCTCTCTTACCCAGGGTAATGAGAATAATAAGAAGGAGAGGAGTAAGAACTATACTCATTGTTCCGGGTTGGCCAAGAAGAGCTTGGTAACCAGAACTCCAAGAAATTATCTCAGAGGACCCATGGCCTCTGCCGCTCAGACAGGACCTGCTGCAGCAGGGGGCCTGTCTGTTCCAAGACGTACCGCGGCTGCGTTTGACGGCATGGCGGTTGAACGCCGGATCCTGAAGGAAAAGGGCATTCCGGAGGAAGTTATCCCTACGCTATTTAAAGCTAGGAAAGAAGTGAACGCAAACCATTATCACCGCATATGGTGGAAATATGTTGCGTGCTGTGAGGCCAGGAAGGCCCCAAAGGAGAAATTTCAGCTAGGTCGATTTCTGCACTTCCTACAGTCAGAGGTGACTATGGGCCTAAAATTGGGTTCCATGAAGGTCCAGATTTCGGCTCTATCGATTTTTTTCCAAAATAGAACTGGCTTCACTGCCTGAAGTTCGGACTTTTGTTAAGGGAGTGCTGCATAGTCAGCCCCCGTTTGTGCCTCAAGTGGCACCGTGGGATCTCAACGTGGTGTTGGATTTCCTGAAGTCGCATTGGGTTGAGCCACTTAAATCCGTGGAGCTACAATACCTCACGTGGAAAGTGGTCATGCTGTGGGCCGTGGCATCGGCCAGGCGTGTATCAGAATTGGCGGCTTTGTCATACAAAAGCCCTTATCTGTATTTTATATGAATAAGGCGGAATTGAGGACTCGTTCCCAATTCCTTCCTAAGGTGGTATCAGTTTTTCGTGTGAACCAACCTATTGTGGTGCCTGCGGCTACTTGGGACTTGGAGGATTCCAAGTTACTGGACGTAGTCAGGGCCCTGAAAAGTATATGTTTCCAGGACGGCTGGAGTCAGGAAAACTGACTCGCTATTTATCCTGTATGCACCCAACAAGCTGGGTGCTCCTGCTTCTAAGCAGACTATTGCTCGCTGGATCTGTAGCACGATTCAACTTGCACATGCTGCGGCTGGACTGCCACACCCTAAATCTGTAAAAGCCCATTCCACGAGGAAAGTGGGCTCTTCTTGGGCGGCTGCCCGAGGGGTCTCGGCTTTACAACTTTGCCGAGCTGTTACTTGGTCGGGTTCAAACATTTTTGCAACAGTCTACAAGTTTGATACCCTGGCTGAGGAGGACCTAGAGTTTGCTCATTCGGTGCTGCAGAGTCATCCGCACTCTCCCGCCCGTTTGGGAGCTTTGGTATAATCCCCATGGTCCTTACGGAGTCCCAGCATCCACTTAGGACGTCAGAGAAAATAAGATTTTACTCACCGGTAAATCTATTTCTCGTAGTCCTTAGTGGATGCTGGGCGCCCATCCCAAGTGCGGATTGTCTGCAATACTTGTTTATAGTTATTGCCTAACTAAAGGGTTATTGTTGAGCCATCTGTTGAGAGGCTCAGTTATATTTCATACTGTTAACTGGGTATAGTATCACGAGTTATACGGTGTGATTGGTGTGGCTGGTATGAGTCTTACCCGGGATTCAAAATCCTTCCTATTTGTGTCAGCTCTTCCGGGCACAGTATCCTAACTGAGGTCTGGAGGAGGGTCTTAGTGGGAGGAGCCAGTGCACACCAGGTAGTCCTAAAGCTTTCTTTAGTTGTGCCCAGTCTCCTGCGGAGCCGCTAATCCCCATGGTCCTTACGGAGTCCCAGCATCCACTACGGACTACGAGAAATAGATTTACCGGTGAGTAAAATCTTATTTTTAGTTTGCTTTACAAAACAAAGATTATTCTGAATAAAAGATTTATGAATAATAGTACACATGTTTTTCAAAATTGTTCTTGTCGAACAGATGTGAAATGTCAGGGGTTGGGGTACGGATGTCAAGAAAAATCAGTCATTCCCCGTTACATTTAACCTTGGTACACACTGAACAATATTTTGAACGATTTATCTGATTTTGATGGATTTTAATGACAAATTGTTCAAATCGTCCAGTGTGTATGCACTATTTGCACACCCCACCACGTTGGCCAATGACATCTTCTGGTCAGACCTAAATGCAGTAAAATCTGAGGATATCGTCAATGACAGCATACAGATGTGTCCACTTACATCTTTGCTATTTTACTAAATTTTGCACAACATGCAAAACACGGCTAAGCTGTTTTTCACGAGTAGTGAGTGAATGTATTTTAAAATTTTTGCTTGGCATAATAGAATTAGTGATGTGCACCGGAAATTTTTCGGGTTTTGTGTTTTGGTTTTGGATTCGGTTCCGCGGCCGTGTTTTGGATTCGGACGCGTTTTGGCAAAACCTCCCTGAAATTTTTTTGTCGGATTCGCGTGTGTTTTGGATTCGGGTGTTTTTTTACAAAAAACCCTCAAAAACAGCTTAAATCATAGAATTTGGGGGTCATTTTGATCCCATAGTATTATTAACCTCAATAACCATAATTTCCACTCATTTTCAGTCTATTCTGAACACCTCACAATATTATTTTTAGTCCTAAAATTTGCACCGAGGTCGCTGGATGACTAAGCTAAGCGACCCAAGTGGCCGACACAAACACCTGGCCCATCTAGGAGTGGCACTGCAGTGTCAGACAGGATGGCAGATTTAAAAAATAGTCCCCAAACAGCACATGATGCAAAGAAAAAAAGAGGCGCACCAAGGTCGCTGGATGGCTAAGCTAAACGACCCAAGTGGCCGACACAAACACCTGGCCCATCTAGGAGTGGCACTGCAGTGTCAGACAGGATGGCAGATTTAAAAAATAGTCCCCAAACAGCACATGATGCAAAGAAAAACAGAGGCGCAATGAGGTAGCTGTGTGACTAAGCTAAGCGACCCAAGTGGCCGACACAAACACCTGGCCCATCTAGGAGTGGCACAGCAGTGTCAGACAGGATGGCAGATTTAAAAAATAGTCCCCAAACAGCACATGATGCAAAGAAAAAAAGAGGTGCACCAAGGTCGCTGGATGGCTAAGCTAAGCGACCCAAGTGACCGACACAAACACCTGGCCCATCTAGGAGTGGCACTGCAGTGTCAGACAGGATGGCAGATTTAAAAAATAGTCCCCAAACAGCACATGATGCAAAGAAAAAAAGAGGCGCAATGAGGTAGCTGTGTGACTAAGGTAAGCGACCCAAGTGGCCGACACAAACACCTGGCCCATCTAGGAGTGGCACTGTAGTGTCAGACAGGATGGCAGATTTAAAAAATAGTCCCCAAACAGCACATGATGCAGAGAAAAAAAGAGGTGCACCAAGGTCGCTGGATGGCTAAGCTAAGCGACCCAAGTGGCCGACACAAACACCTGGCCTATCTAGGAGTGGCACTGCAGTGTCAGACAGGATGGCAGATTTAAAAAATAGTCCCCAAACAGCACATGATGCAAAGAAAAAAAGAGGCGCAATGAGGTAGCTGTGTGACTAAGCTAAGCGACCCAAGTGGCCGACACAAACACCTGGCCCATCTAGGAGTGGCACAGCAGTGTCAGACAGGATGGCAGATTTAAAAAATAGTCCCCAAACAGCACATGATGCAAAGAAAAAAAGAGGTGCACCAAGGTCGCTGGATGGCTAAGCTAAGCGACCCAAGTGACCGACACAAACACCTGGCCCATCTAGGAGTGGCACTGCAGTGTCAGACAGGATGGCAGATTTAAAAAATAGTCCCCAAACAGCACATGATGCAAAGAAAAAAAGAGGCGCAATGAGGTAGCTGTGTGACTAAGCTAAGCGACACAAGTGGCCGACACAAACACCTGGCCCATCTAGGAGTGGCACTGCAGTGTCAGACAGGATGGCACTTCAAAAAAATAGTCCCCAAACAGCACATGACGCAAAGAAAAAAAAAGGCGCAATGAGGTAGCTGTGTGACTAAGCTAAGCGACACAAGTGGCCGACACAAACACCTGGACCATATAGGAGTGGCACTGCAGTGTCAGACAGGATGGCAGATTTAAAAAATAGTCCCCAAACAGCACATGATGCAAAGAAAAAAAGAGGTGCACCAAGGTCGCTGGATGGCTAAGCTAAGCGACCCAAGTGACCGACACAAACACCTGGCCCATCTAGGAGTGGCACTGCAGTGTCAGACAGGATGGCAGATTTAAAAAATAGTCCCCAAACAGCACATGATGCAGAGAAAAAAAGAGGTGCACCAAGGTCGCTGGATGGCTAAGCTAAGCGACCCAAGTGGCCGACACAAACACCTGGCCCATCTAGTAGTGGCACTGTAGTGTCAGACAGGATGGCAGATTTAAAAAATAGTCCCCAAACAGCACATGATGCAGAGAAAAAAAGAGGTGCACCAAGGTCGCTGGATGGCTAAGCTAAGCGACCCAAGTGGCCGACACAAACACCTGGCCCATCTAGGAGTGGCACTGCAGTGTCAGACAGGATGGCAGATTTAAAAAATAGTCCCCAAACAGCACATGATGCAAAGAAAAAAAGAGGCGCAATGAGGTAGCTGTGTGACTAAGCTAAGCGACCCAAGTGGCCGACACAAACACCTGGCCGATCTAGGAGTGGCACAGCAGTGTCAGACAGGATGGCAGATTTAAAAAATAGTCCCCAAACAGCACATGATGCAAAGAAAAAAAGAGGTGCACCAAGGTCGCTGGATGGCTAAGCTTAGCGACCCAAGTGACCGACACAAACACCTGGCCCATCTAGGAGTGGCACTGCAGTGTCAGACAGGATGGCAGATTTAAAAAATAGTCCCCAAACAGCACATGATGCAAAGAAAAAAAGAGGCGCAATGAGGTAGCTGTGTGACTAAGCTGAGCGACACAAGTGGCCGACACAAACACCTGGCCCATCTAGGAGTGGCACTGCAGTGTCAGACAGGATGGCACTTCAAAAAAATAGTCCCCAAACAGCACATGATGCAAAGAAAAAAAGAGGCGCAATGAGGTAGCTGTGTGACTAAGCTAAGCGACACAAGTGGCCGACACAAACACCTGGCCCATCTAGGAGTGGCACTGCAGTGTCAGACAGGATGGCACTTCAAAAAAATAGTCCCCAAACAGCACATGACGCAAAGAAAAAAAAAGGCGCAATGAGCTAGCTGTGTGACTAAGCTAAGCGACACAAGTGGCCGACACAAACACCTGGACCATATAGGAGTGGCACTGCAGTGTCAGACAGGATGGCAGATTTAAAAAATAGTCCCCAAACAGCACATGATGCAAAGAAAAATGAAAGAAAAAAAGAGGTGCAGGCATCGCAACCGACACAACTGGACTCTCCTTGGGGATTTGTGATTTAGAAGAACGCACAGTTCTTTGCTGTGCTTTTGCCATCTTAACTCTTTTAAGTTTTCTAGCAGGAGGATGAGTGCTTCCATCCTCATGTGAAGCGGAACCACTAGTCTTGAACATAGGCCAGGCCCTCAGCCGTTCCTTGCCACTCCGTGTCGTAAATGGCACATTGGCAAGTTTACGCTTCTCCTCAGACGATTTTGATTTAGATTTTTGGGTCATTTTACTGAGCTTTATTTTTTTGGATTTTACATGCTCTCTACTATGACATTGGGCATCGGCCTTGGCAGACGACGTTGATGTCATTTCATCGTCTCGGCCATGACTAGTGGCAGCAGCTTCAGCACGAGGTGGAAGTGGATCTTGATCTTTCCCTATTTTACCCTCCACATTTTTGTTCTCCATTTTTTAATGTGTGGAATTATATGCCAGTAATATATCAATAGCAATGGCCTACTACTATATATACTGCGCACAACTGAAATGCACCACAGGTATGGATGGATAGTATACTTGACGACACAGAGGTAGGTAGAGCAGTGGCCTACTGTACCGTACTGCTATATATTATATACTGGTGGTCAGCAAACTGTGCAAAACTGAAATGCACCACAGGTATGGATGGATAGTATACTTGACGACACAGAGGTAGGTAGAACAGTGGCCTACTGAACCGTACTGCTATATAGTATATACTGGTGGTCAGCAAACTGTGCAAAACTGAAATGCACCACAGGTATGGATGGATAGTATACTTGACGACACAGAGGTAGGTAGAGCAGTGGCCTACTGTACCGTACTGCTATATATTATATACTGGTGGTCAGCAAACTGGGCAAAACTGAAATGCACCACAGGTATGGATGGATAGTATACTTGACGACACAGAGGTAGGTAGAGCAGTGGCCTACTGTACCGTACTGCTATATATTATATACTGGTGGTCAGCAAACTGTACAAAACTGAAATGCACCACAGGTATGGATGGATAGTATACTTGACGACACAGAGGTTTGTAGAGCAGTGGCCTACTATACCGTACTGCTATATATTATATACTGGTGGTCAGCAAACTGTACAAAACTGAAATGCACCACAGGTATGGATGGATAGTATACTTGACGACACAGAGGTAGGTAGAGCAGTGGCCTACTGTACCGTACTGCTATATAGTATATACTGATGGTCAGCAAACTGTGCAAAACTGAAATGCACCACAGGTATGGATGGATAGTATACTTGACGACACAGAGGTAGGTAGAGCAGTGGCCTACTGTACCGTACTGCTATATAGTATATACTGGTGGTCAGCAAACTGTGCAAAACTGAAATGCACCACAGGTATGGATGGATAGTATACTTGACGACACAGAGGTGGGTAGAGCAGTGGACTACTGTACCGTACTGCTATATATATAGTTATACTGGTGGTCAGCAAAATTCTGCACCCACCTCCTACTATATACTACAATGCAGCACAGATATGGAGCGTTTTTCAGGCAGAGAACGTATAATACTGGTGGTTACTGGTCAGCAAAACTCTGCACTGTCCTCCTACTATATAATACTGCTGGTCCTCAGTCCCCACAATAAAGCAATTAGCACACTGAGCACAGATATTTGCAGCACACTGAGCACAGTCAGATATGGAGCGTTTTTCAGGCAGAGAACGTAGATATTTGCACTTGCAGCACACTGAGCACAGATATTTGCAGCACACTGAGCACAGATATTTGCAGCACAATTTGCAGCCCACTGAACATAGAAACTGAGAGGACGCCAGCCACGTCCTCTCACGATCATCTCCAATGCACGAGTGAAAAATAGCGGCGACGCGCGGCTCCTTATATAGAATACGAATCTCGCGAGAATCCGACCATGGGATGATGACGTTCGGGCGCGCTTGGGTTAACCGAGCAAAGCGGGAGGATCCGAGTCTGCCTCAGACCCGTGTAAAATGGGTGAAGTTCGGGGGGGTTCGGATCCCGACGAACCGAACCCGCTCATCACTAAATAGATTATATATAAAGTAACATATTAAAGAAGCAAATTAGGAAAAATCACAAGACATGGCTAAATCTCTAACTCTATTGCATGCAAAACTGTGATATACATGTTGGGATATAGCAAAGATGAATGTGGACACATCTGTACTTCTGGATGTAGCCACTGGCGATATCTTTTGCAAGACTGCATGGTGTATCCACAATATTATTTATTATATCTTTTATTACCAGTTATTTATATAGCACACACTTATTCTACTGCGCTTTACAGAGAGAATATTTGGCCATTCACATCATATCGTTTGTCCGGGAGTTCAAGGGAAATCGTTGACAACATTGCATCGTTTGCTGGTTGTCTCCTACTTCTTTTCCATTTCCGTTTGTTCAGTTCAAGCCAGAGCAATTATCTACCTCTGGTGTGTAGCATAACCACTGAGAAACATTTGCAAGTATAAACATAGTTGTAGCGTATAAGATCCACTGTCTGCAAGAATCTATACAGTAGTCACTAACAGTAGCTGTCATTTACATACCTGTTTTTCTGTTTCTCTGAGGTTTTGTAATATTTACCCATAAACAGAGCACCATCATTATCCAGCACTGTTGCAATTTACTCCTATGAATCATGCTTTTAAACCAGATACAATTATTTTTATGTTTGCACACAAAATATCACGACACGACAGAGACATTTGCTATGCTGTTTATGACAGAAGCAGAATAAAAAATAAAACTGGTAAGTAAATAAATAATAAAATAAATAAAGCAAATCAGTTTGATTATTTTCTTCTGAGGTTGAATGCTAGTTTTTATAGGCAATGACTCCTGCTTATGGGTATTAGCTTGTGTCATTCTATGTTCTTAACAACAACCATGTTTGTCTACACACTCAAATAAAATAACTCTATAATATTAATAATAAAGTCAATTGAGCAACCTGTGTCTCTCTAGCTGTTGTGAAAATACAAGTGTAAGCATGCTATGGTTTGTCATTTTATAATTTCACAATAACTGGAGAGCAAGAGGTTGTGTATCCCTATATAGTATAAAGTTCCCAATAGGCATGTGTCTGTTTGTGCAGGCTAATCTCGAGAACCACTGGATGATTAGGTTTGCACAACTCTGTAGAGCATTTGTCAAGGAAGGTTTAGGTGTTATAAACATTACTCTATTCTATGACAAAAGGGAGCTGAGCAGTGACTATTTTAGTGGATCAAGTGAAAGAAAAAAAAGCATCCATCTGAGTGCTTTTTTCTTATTAATATCAGTTATTAGCAGTGGCAGATTTTACCTAAGTGGTCCCCGTTGTTGAAGGATTACCCCCCCCCCCCCCCCACACACACACCCTCTGACCGCGGCGGATTCTGTCGAGTCTGCCCCCATTAAAAATGTCCCTCTCAAGATGGCCACTGCCAGATGCAGTCCATGAGCCTGCATTGGCTTCACTGTGAGTTCCTATTTCAAGTCCTACGTGCCAGTCACAAACACTACAGGCACTCCCATTGGGAGGTGTTTCCTTCCTTCAGGAGTGCCAGACCGGACTGCAAATAGCAGAGAGTTGGCTTCCTGTAGGAAGCCACTCTCTGCCTCTCAGGCAGCCATAGGCTGCTTCTATGGGCTGCAACCGATGCAGTCCATAGAAGGAGGGAGTTTGCTCATGTGCAGTACCGTTGCCGCACTACAGATGCCGGGACCCAGCCGGGCAGGGAAACGGAAGCAGGGGGCTAGCGGCAGCCCCCCTCCTCCACCGTGGTGGGAGCCGCCGCTGGTTATTAATATAGCACACCATGGAGCTGTGGTCCTGTCTCGCCAGCCTCCACTGAAAAATGTTAAACTGTTACAGATATATCATGTTGAACTTTATTTTTTACTATATAGAGATTCATATGTATTATCCGGTTTCTCCAGAAAAAGTGATGTACTGTAAGCCCTGTTCACTGATACATGATTCCATAAAATTTGCTGTTTAATTTCAGACGAGTCCAATTCCAGGTAAGAGTCTTGCATGACAATAAATAAAGCACAGGACATTTATTTAACATGGCTGGAATTTACCTAAGTGGAGAATGTTTTTCTCATGGATAAGTTTACATGGCCAATGTCGCGTGTTTCGTCAAAACAAAATCAGGAGGAAAAAACACTAATGTAGTTTACAAGGAAATCTTATAAAACCTCGGCTAAAAAAACCTATTACCGTAAATTCAAAATGACCCCGGTGCGAAGTCGGGTCAGGTCACTGATATATATAAAATACAATATAATCAAAGCATTCTGTCTTCAGTCTTCACGAGAACACCAGTGTGTATAGTTTGAAACCACTAAAGCTTTCTAGATCTGAGGAAGTAAGCTAAGGAGGGGCTTTTTTATTCATATAACTAAAGCATACAAAAAAAAAAAAAGATGCTGGGATTGTGGAGTATATTTTTATTGTGTGTATTGATAAGTGGTCTTAGAAACACATTGCCCAATACACAGAGGCAGGGTTGCCACTTCCTAATTTTCCCTAGGGCCAGCTGTTGCAAAAGCAGTGCCCTGTGCAATATCTGTTGATGAACCCACCTATTCTACTTGAAGGGGAATGAATGTTGCCATTGATCATTAATTAATCAAGTGTTTCTTCATGAACTGTAGGTTGGTACTGTAGGTGCGTGAGGACCTGATTTTTGAAACCCAGTATTAAACCTTAATCTTCCATCAGTAACCATCCGCCATTAAATCTCCACCATTAATACATCCATCATTCATCTATAACGCATCCTTCATCAATAATTAGCACAGGATCCTCATCTACCATTAATCCTTTATTAATTTTCTAAGTGTCAGTTCTGCTGGGGTCTTGAAACCTCTGCAAATCACCAGCTGTTTGAAGCCCCAAACCACCCAATGTACTATTGCAGTTAAGGTCCACCTGTTTTTGTGGAGTTTTTTTTCTAGGGGTTTTAACCAAACCTCCCACTAAACGCTGCATCTGTTTGGCCATACAGGAAGTGTTGAATCATAATATACTTATAGTAAGGGAAATCATGTATTGAATAGTAGGAAATACTATTTTATTAAACTAGTAAGAGGGGAAATTATTATTCATTTTTAAAAGAAGAGCAATATTATTTATTATACTAAAGGATCAATATGAAATAATTGTTAATTGGTGTTTAAAAATATTTTTATGATTGGACATTCAGACCCAATTCAGGGACTAACATATAATCTCAATAATGAGAATATCCCACTGATAGGTACTTATTTAAGCGAGGAAGTAGTCTGTGACCGTTTAAAACATTTAAAGATTAATAAGTCACCAGGTCCCGATGGTATTCACTAGAGATGAGCGGGTTCGGTTTCTTTGAATCCGAACCCGCACGAACTTCACTTTTTTTTCCACGGGTCCGAGCGACTCGGATCTTCCCGCCTTGCTCGGTTAACCCGAGCGCGCCCGAACGTCATCATGACGCTGTCGGATTCTCGCGAGGCTCGGATTCTATCGCGAGACTCGGATTCTATATAAGGAGCCGCGCGTCGCCGCCATTTTCACTCGTGCATTGAGATTGATAGGGAGAGGACGTGTCTGGCGTCCTCTCCATTAGAATAGAGATAGATAGATTAGATAGAGAGAGATTGTGCAGAGTCGCAGACAGAGTTAGTTTACCACAGTCAGTGACCAGTGCAGTTGCTAGTTAACTTTTATTTAATATAATATATCCGTTCACTTCTCTCTGCTATATCCGTTCTCTGCCTGAAAAAAAAAACGATACACAGCACAGTCAGTCACACAGTGTGACTCAGTCTGTGTGCACTCAGCTCAGCCCAGTGTGCTGCACAGTCATCAATGTATAAATTAAAAGCTTATAATTAATTGTGGGGGAGACTGGGGAGCACTGCAGGTTGTTAGCAGGAGCCAGGAGTACAATTATATTAATTAACAGTGCACACTTTTGCTGCAGGAGTGGTGACCAGTGCCTGACCACCAGTATAGTATTGTTGTATACTACTAATATCTCTTTAAATATCAACCAGTCTATATTAGCAGCAGACACAGTACAGTGCGGTAGTTCACGGCTGTGGCTACCTCTGTGTCGGCACACGGCAGGCAGTCCGTCCGACCAGAATTGTATTATTTATTATTATATACCTACCACCTAACCGTGGTTTTTTTTTCATTCTTTATACCGTCATAGTGTCATCCTAATTGTTACGAGTATACTACTATCTCTTTATCAACCAGTGTACAGTGCGGTAGTTCACGGCTGTGGCTACCTCTGTGTCGGCACACGGCAGGCAGTCCGTCCGACCAGAATTGTATTATTTATTATTATATACCTACCACCTAACCGTGGTTTTTTTTTCATTCTTTATACCGTCATAGTGTCATCCTAGTTGTTACGAGTATACTACTATCTCTTTATCAACCAGTGTACAGTGCGGTAGTTCACGGCTGTGGCTACCTCTGTGTCGGCAGTCGGCAGGCAGTCCGTCCATCCATAATTGTATTATTATTATAATATATACCACCTAACCGTGGTTTTTTTTTCATTCTTTATACCGTCATAGTGTCATCCTAATTGTTACGAGTATACTACTATCTCTTTATCAACCAGTGTACAGTGCGGTAGTTCACGGCTGTGGCTACCTCTGTGTCGGCAGTCGGCAGGCAGTCCGTCCATCCATAATTGTATTATTATTATAATATATACCACCTAACCGTGGTTTTTTTTTCATTCTTTATACCGTCATAGTGTCATACTAGTTGTTACGAGTATACTACTATCTCTTTATCAACCAGTGTACAGTGCGGTAGTTCACGGCTGTGGCTACCTCTGTGTCGGCAGTCGGCAGGCAGTCCGTCCATCCATAATTGTATTATTATTATAATATATACCACCTAACCGTGGTTTTTTTTCCATTCTTTATACCGTCGTCATAGTGTCATACTAGTTGTTACGAGTATACTACTATCTCTTTATCAACCAGTGTACAGTGCGGTAGTTCACGGCTGTGGCTACCTCTGTGTCGGCAGTCGGCAGGCAGTCCGTCCATCCATAATTGTATTATTATTATAATATATACCACCTAACCGTGGTTTTTTTTTCATTCTTTATACCGTCGTCATAGTGTCATACTAGTTGTTACGAGTATACTACTATCTCTTTATCAACCAGTGTACAGTGCGGTAGTTCACGGCTGTGGCTACCTCTGTGTCGGCAGTCGGCAGGCAGTCCGTCCATCCATAATTGTATTATTATTATAATATATACCACCTAACCGTGGTTTTTTTTTCATTCTTTATACCGTCGTCATAGTGTCATACTAGTTGTTACGAGTATACTACTATCTCTTTATCAACCAGTGTACAGTGCGGTAGTTCACGGCTGTGGCTACCTCTGTGTCGGCAGTCGGCAGGCAGTCCGTCCATCCATAATTGTATTATTATTATAATATATACCACCTAACCGTGGTTTTTTTTCCATTCTTTATACCGTCGTCATAGTGTCATACTAGTTGTTACGAGTATACTACTATCTCTTTATCAACCAGTGTACAGTGCGGTAGTTCACGGCTGTGGCTACCTCTGTGTCGGCAGTCGGCAGGCAGTCCGTCCATCCATAATTGTATTATTATTATAATATATACCACCTAACCGTGGTTTTTTTTTCATTCTTTATACCGTCGTCATAGTGTCATACTAGTTGTTACGAGTATACTACTATCTCTTTATCAACCAGTGTACAGTGCGGTAGTTCACGGCTGTGCCTACCTCTGTGTCGGCAGTCGGCAGTCCGTCCGTCCATCCATAATTGTATTATTATTATAATATATACCACCTAACCGTGGTTTTTTTATACCACCTAACCGTGGCAGTCCGTCCATAATTGTATACTAGTAAACTATCCAATCCATCCATCTCCATTGTTTACCTGAGGTGCCTTTTAGTTCTGCCTATAAAATATGGAGAACAAAAAAGTTGAGGTTCCAAAATTAGGGAAAGATCAAGATCCACTTCCACCTCGTGCTGAAGCTGCTGCCACTAGTCATGGCCGAGACGATGAAATGCCAGCAACGTCGTCTGCCAAGGCCGATGCCCAATGTCATAGTACAGAGCATGTCAAATCCAAAACACCAAATATCAGAAAAAAAAGGACTCCAAAACCTAAAATAAAATTGTCGGAGGAGAAGCGTAAACTTGCCAATATGCCATTTACCACACGGAGTGGCAAGGAACGGCTGAGGCCCTGGCCTATGTTCATGGCTAGTGGTTCAGCTTCACATGAGGATGGAAGCACTCAGCCTCTCGCTAGAAAACTGAAAAGACTCAAGCTGGCAAAAGCACCGCAAAGAACTGTGCGTTCTTTGAAATCCCAAATCCACAAGGAGAGTCCAATTGTGTCGTTTGCGATGCCTGACCTTCCCAACACTGGACGTGAAGAGCATGCGCCTTCCACTATTTGCATGCCCCCTGCAAGTGCTGGAAGGAGCACCCGCAGTCCAGTTCCTGATAGTCAGATTGAAGATGTCAGTGTTGAAGTACACCAGGATGAGGAGGATATGGGTGTTGCTGGCGCTGGGGAGGAAATTGACCAGGAGGATTCTGATGGTGAGGTGGTTTGTTTAAGTCAGGCACCCGGGGAGACACCTGTTGTCCGTGGGAGGAATATGGCCGTTGACATGCCAGGTGAAAATACCAAAAAAATCAGCTCTTCGGTGTGGAGGTATTTCACCAGAAATGCGGACAACAGGTGTCAAGCCGTGTGTTCCCTTTGTCAAGCTGTAATAAGTAGGGGTAAGGACGTTAACCACCTCGGAACATCCTCCCTTATACGTCACCTGCAGCGCATTCATAATAAGTCAGTGACAAGTTCAAAAACTTTGGGTGACAGCGGAAGCAGTCCACTGACCAGTAAATCCCTTCCTCTTGTAACCAAGCTCACGCAAACCACCCCACCAACTCCCTCAGTGTCAATTTCCTCCTTCCCCAGGAATGCCAATAGTCCTGCAGGCCATGTCACTGGCAAGTCTGACGAGTCCTTTCCTGCCTGGGATTCCTCCGATGCATCCTTGCGTGTAACGCCTACTGCTGCTGGCGCTGCTGTTGTTGCCGCTGGGAGTCGATGGTCATCCCAGAGGGGAAGTCGTAAGCCCACTTGTACTACTTCCAGTAAGCAATTGACTGTTCAACAGTCCTTTGCGAGGAAGATGAAATATCACAGCAGTCATCCTACTGCAAAGCGGATAACTGAGTCCTTGACAACTATGTTGGTGTTAGACGTGCGTCCGGTATCCGCCGTTAGTTCACAGGGAACTAGACAATTTATTGAGGCAGTGTGCCCCCGTTACCAAATACCATCTAGGTTCCACTTCTCTAGGCAGGCGATACCGAGAATGTACACGGACGTCAGAAAAAGACTCACCAGTGTCCTAAAAAATGCAGTTGTACCCAATGTCCACTTAACCACGGACATGTGGACAAGTGGAGCAGGGCAGGGTCAGGACTATATGACTGTGACAGCCCACTGGGTAGATGTATGGACTCCCGCCGCAAGAACAGCAGCGGCGGCACCAGTAGCAGCATCTCGCAAACGCCAACTCTTTCCTAGGCAGGCTACGCTTTGTATCACCGCTTTCCAGAATACGCACACAGCTGAAAACCTCTTACGGCAACTGAGGAAGATCATCGCGGAATGGCTTACCCCAATTGGACTCTCCTGTGGATTTGTGGCATCGGACAACGCCAGCAATATTGTGTGTGCATTAAATATGGGCAAATTCCAGCACGTCCCATGTTTTGCACATACCTTGAATTTGGTGGTGCAGAATTTTTTAAAAAACGACAGGGGCGTGCAAGAGATGCTGTCGGTGGCCAGAAAAATTGCGGGACACTTTCGGCGTACAGGCACCACGTACAGAAGACTGGAGCACCACCAAAAACTACTGAACCTGCCCTGCCATCATCTGAAGCAAGAAGTGGTAACGAGGTGGAATTCAACCCTCTATATGCTTCAGAGGTTGGAGGAGCAGCAAAAGGCCATTCAAGCCTATACAATTGAGCACGATATAGGAGATGGAATGCACCTGTCTCAAGTGCAGTGGAGAATGATTTCAACGTTGTGCAAGGTTCTGATGCCCTTTGAACTTGCCACACGTGAAGTCAGTTCAGACACTGCCAGCCTGAGTCAGGTCATTCCCCTCATCAGGCTTTTGCAGAAGAAGCTGGAGGCATTGAAGAAGGAGCTAACACGGAGCGATTCCGCTAGGCATGTGGGACTTGTGGATGCAGCCCTTAATTCGCTTAACAAGGATTCACGGGTGGTCAATCTGTTGAAATCAGAGCACTACATTTTGGCCACCGTGCTCGATCCTAGATTTAAAGCCTACCTTGGATCTCTCTTTCCGGCAGACACAGGTCTGCTGGGGTTGAAAGACCTGCTGGTGACAAAATTGTCAAGTCAAGCGGAACGCGACCTGTCAACATCTCCTCCTTCACATTCTCCCGCAACTGGGGGTGCGAGGAAAAGGCTCAGAATTCCGAGCCCACCCGCTGGCGGTGATGCAGGGCAGTCTGGAGCGACTGCTGATGCTGACATCTGGTCCGGACTGAAGGACCTGACAACGATTACGGACATGTCGTCTACTGTCACTGCATATGATTCTCTCAACATTGATAGAATGGTGGAGGATTATATGAGTGACCGCATCCAAGTAGGCACGTCACACAGTCCGTACTTATACTGGCAGGAAAAAGAGGCAATTTGGAGGCCCTTGCACAAACTGGCTTTATTCTACCTAAGTTGCCCTCCCACAAGTGTGTACTCCGAAAGAGTGTTTAGTGCCGCCGCTCACCTTGTCAGCAATCGGCGTACGAGGTTACATCCAGAAAATGTGGAGAAGATGATGTTCATTAAAATGAATTATAATCAATTCCTCCGCGGAGACATTGACCAGCAGCAATTGCCTCCACAAAGTACACAGGGAGCTGAGATGGTGGATTCCAGTGGGGACGAATTGATAATCTGTGAGGAGGGGGATGTACACGGTGATATATCGGAGGGTGAAGATGAGGTGGACATCTTGCCTCTGTAGAGCCAGTTTGTGCAAGGAGAGATTAATTGCTTCTTTTTTGGGGGGGGTCCAAACCAACCCGTCATATCAGTCACAGTCGTGTGGCAGACCCTGTCACTGAAATGATGGGTTGGTTAAAGTGTGCATGTCCTGTTTTGTTTATACAACATAAGGGTGGGTGGGAGGGCCCAAGGATAATTCCATCTTGCACCTCTTTTTTCTTTTCTTTTTCTTTGCATCATGTGCTGATTGGGGAGGGTTTTTTGGAAGGGACATCCTGCGTGACACTGCAGTGCCACTCCTAGATGGGCCCGGTGTTTGTGTCGGCCACTAGGGTCGCTAATCTTACTCACACAGCTACCTCATTGCGCCTCTTTTTTTCTTTGCGTCATGTGCTGTTTGGGGAGGGTTTTTTGGAAGGGACATCCTGCGTGACACTGCAGTGCCACTCCTAGATGTGCCCGGTGTTTGTGTCGGCCACTAGGGTCGCTAATCTTACTCACACAGTCAGCTACCTCATTGCGCCTCTTTTTTTCTTTGCGTCATGTGCTGTTTGGGGAGGGTTTTTTGGAAGGGCCATCCTGCGTGACACTGCAGTGCCACTCCTAGATGGGCCCGGTGTTTGTGTCGGCCACTAGGGTCGCTAATCTTACTCACACAGCTACCTCATTGCGCCTCTTTTTTTCTTTGCGTCATGTGCTGTTTGGGGAGGGTTTTTTGGAAGGGCCATCCTGCGTGACACTGCAGTGCCACTCCTAGATGGGCCCGGTGTTTGTGTCGGCCACTAGGGTCGCTAATCTTACTCACACAGCTACCTCATTGCGCCTCTTTTTTTCTTTGCGTCATGTGCTGTTTGGGGAGGGTTTTTTGGAAGGGACATCCTGCGTGACACTGCAGTGCCACTCCTAGATGGGCCCGGTGTTTGTGTCGGCCACTAGGGTCGCTTATCTTACTCACACAGCGACCTCGGTGCAAATTTTAGGACTAAAAATAATATTGTGAGGTGTGATGTGTTCAGAATAGGCTGAAAATGAGTGTAAATTATGTTTTTTGAGGTTAATAATACTTTGGGATCAAAATTACCCCCAAATTCTATGATTTAAGCTGTTTTTTAGGGTTTTTTGAAAAAAACACCCGAATCCAAAACACACCCGAATCCGACAAAAATAATTCGGTGAGGTTTTGCCAAAACGCGTTCGAACCCAAAACACGGCCGCGGAACCGAACCCAAAACCAAAACACAAAACCCGAAAAATTTCAGGCGCTCATCTCTATATTCTATGTCTATTATCCTAGTTTTAAGTTGTGCTACGATATGAGTTCCCACTGGCGGTATTACATAGTTACATAGTTTCTGAGGTTGAAAAAAGACAATTTGTCAATCGAGCTCAACCTATTTGCGGGCTCCTATGCTGTATTATTTTTAGGACTATTTTGAACTATATATATATATATTTTTTTATTATTATAGTGCGTGACCTACCCACCATAACCCTGTATATCCTTATCCATTTCCAATTCCTTATCCATTAGGAATTTATCTAGCCCATTCTTAAAAGAATCGACTGAGTCCGCCATTACTACTCTGTCTGACAGAGAATTCCAAACACATATTGTCCTTACTGTGAAAAAACCTTTTCGCCTCTGTGTGCGAAAACTCCTCTCTTCTAACCTAAGCGGATGACCGCGTGTACTCTGAGTTGATCTTACCAAAAACAGATCCCCCGCAAGCTCTGTGTATTGTCCCCTTATATATTTGTAAATGTTAATCATGTCCTCTCTAAATCTCCTCTTTTCCATTGTAAACATGCCTAGCCTCACAAGCCTTTCCTCATAATCAAGCGTCTCCATTTCCCTAATCAACTTGGTAGCCCTCCTCTAAACCTTTTCTAGTTCCAGGACATTGGCATTTCTATAATAGGTGCAATGTGTGCGGTGCACCCTGGCCCCTGGGTCCAGGGGGGCCCACACCGCATACACTGCATCCATTTAAATACTTACCTTACTGGAGTCCAGCGGCGAGTGCAGCGATCGTGGCGGAAACCGCCGGCAAAATGGTCACCGTGCATGCGCGGTAGCCAAATTGGTCTCCGGATCATGATGGGCGCCATGTTTCCGGAGACCTGCGCATGTACAGTAAACTCTGACACAATGCCGGAGTCTACAGCGCCATTCAGAGGGGGCCCACCTGGAGGTGCACACGGGCCCCCTCCTCTGTAGAAACGCCCCTGCTCCAGGATGTCCTTTTTGTAGTATGGTGCCCAAAATTGTGTACCATATTCAAGATGTGGCCTCACTAGTGATTTATATAATGGGAGTATAATACTCTCGTCCCTTCAGTGGCGTAACTAGAAATTTTTCTCCCCCAAGCCAAAAAATCCTTCGGCGCCCCCCCCCCCATACCCCCCGTAATTGGCACTAGCAAAGGTAGAAAAATGCGGCGCGCGCCGGCAAAAAGGGGGTGTGGCTTTGTCGAAATGGGCGTGGCTTTGCGTGGAGGGCGTGGCATTGCAGGAAAAGACTACCTTATACCCCAGTTTTGCAACCTGCACGCCCAGACGTTGGCCACCACAGGAAAGAAAAAAAATCCTGATTCATGCCCCCACAGTGCCAGGTATATGCCCCTAGTGCCAGATATTCCCCCACAGTGCCAGGTACATGCCCCCGGTGCCACATATACCACCCCCCCAGTGCCACATATGCCCCCTCAGTGCCTGCTCCCCCCAGTGCCAAATATTCCCCCACAGTGCCACATATGCCCCCTCAGTGCCTGCTCCCCCCAGTGCCAAATATTCCCCCACAGTGCCAGGTATATGCCCCCAGTGCCAGATATTCCCCCACAGTGCCAGGTATATGCCTCCAGTGCCAGATCTTCCCCCCACAGTGCCAGGTATATGCCCCCAGTGCCAGATCTGCCCCCACAGTGCCAGGTATATGCCCCCAGTGCCAGATCTGCCCCCACAGTGCCAGGTATATGCCCCCAGTGCCAGATCTTTTCCCCCCCACAGTGCCAGGTATATGCCCCCAGTGCCAGATCTTCCCCCCACAGTGCCAGGTATATGCCCCCAGTGCCAGATCTGCCCCCACAGTGCCAGGTATATGCCCCCAGTGCCAGATCTTTCCCCCCCACAGTGCCAGGTATATGCCCCCAGTGCCAGATCTTCCCCCCACAGTGCCAGGTATATGCCCCCAGTGCCATATCTGCCCCCACAGTGCCAGGTATATGCCCCCAGTGCCAGATCTGCCCCCACAGTGCCAGGTATATGCCCCCAGTGCCAGATCTGCCCCCACAGTGCCAGGTATATGCCCCCAGTGCCAGATCTGCCCCCACAATGCCAGGTATATGCCCCCAGTGCCAGATCTGCCCCCACAGTGCCAGGTATATGCCCCCAGTGCCAGATCTGCCCCCCACAGTGCCAGGTATATGCCCCAAGTGCCTGCTCCCCCCGGCCCCCCCATGTGTTGGAGGGACACGGAGCGCATCGCGCGTCTCTCCTGTGTCCCTCCTGGCTCTCCCCCGCTGGTCTAATAAAGGAAGTGCCGGTTCGTGAGCCAATCAGAGCTCACGAACGGCACTTCCCTAGACCGGCCGGGGGAGAGCCAGGGAGGGACACAGGAGAGACGCGCGATGTGCGTTCCGTGTCCCTCCAACACAGCAGGGAGGGAGAGGAGACCGCAGATTGACATGCGGACGCTCGTCCGCATGTCAATCTGTTCTAAGTCAGTGGCGCCCCCGCAGCCCCTCGCCCCCAAGCCACCGCGAGGACTGCGGGGGCAGTAGTTACGCCACTGCGTCCCTTGCATCAATTCCCTGCTTTATACATGCTAATATCTTATTAGCCTTCTTTTCTGCAATCCTACTTTGGGTACTGCTGCTTAGTTTGTTATCTATGTGAACACCTAAGTCTTTTTCCAGCACAAAATCCCCTAATTTTACCCAGTTTAGTATGTAGGTGGTATTTATGTTTTTGCTACTAAAGTGCATTACCTTACACTTGTCTGTATTGAAGCTCATTCTCCATTTTGCTGACCATGCTTCCAGTTTAACTAAGTCGTTCTGAAAAGACTCAGCATCCCTCTCTGTATTTATAACCTTAGATTAAATGGAAATTAACAGATTAAATGGAAATGAAATTGTTTGCTCTTCCAAAAGCTAGCACAGAAAGAAAACACATACAGTTCTAACTACACTAGCAGAACCCAGTCATTTCTAGTGAACTTTTGCTTTTATTTGTTACAAACAAATATGACCTAATCTAACTACACTTTGATACAAAATAAGGGTTATTTTGCTTTAGCATGAATGTGTATAAATGTAAGCAAAGGAAAGCCAGTTGTGACCAGATTCTTCAGGTGGATATCAGGTCTTTACAACCTTTACTGTTTATGAAATAACAATGGTTGGTTAAAATAAGTACAGGTGTGGCATGTAGCATGAAACGTTTCCCAGAAAGTAGTTGTAGGCGGTTATCTGCAGACACAGGCTGTGTACTGTACTGTACGTCTTAATGTTGGTATGCAAGTAATGCTGATATGTCCTGATGAACAGGAGGATTTGTATCTGTCTTGCTTTTATTTTCTAAAGTCTAGGCTACCACATTTTTATTTCCAGAATCCCGGACAGGGGGTGTAGTCAAAACTGAAGTAGGGTAATGACCATTTTATTCGTCATATTTCAGGACATTTTCTTATCACTCTAATAAATACAGAAAAATATGGCATTTCTATAATGGGTGCAGTACACACGGGCCCCTGGTCCAGGGGGGCCCACAGCGCACACAGTGCACCCATGTTTTAATACTTACCTTTACAGAGTCCTGCATGGGGCGCTGCAGCCGGACGTCATGTTTCCAGAGACTTGCGCATGCGCAGTAGACTCCAGCACCATGCCAGAGCCTACTATGCCGTGGAGAGGAGGGGCCACCCTGATTCTGCACATGGGCCCCCTCCTCTGTTACAACGCGCCTAAGAAAGAAATAGATTTATAATGTAGCAACAGATTTAGGAATACATCCTACCCAGACTGACGCATGACATAATACATGATTATATACTGTTCCAAAAGTCAGCAACATTTTCCTTATGAAGACAGTTTTAATGGAGGAACCCCTGAGGGATGTAACTTGCACATTTAGAAGTTAAAGTCCTCACCAAACCAAACTAGCAATCAAGCAATGTTTCCAAACCACTACATGGTGCGCTCACCAGCTCTTTCCAAACCACTACATGGTACGCTCACCAGCTGTTTCCAAACCACTACATGGTACGCTCACCAGCTGTTTCCAAACCACTACATGGTATGCTCACCAGCTGTTTCCAAACCACTACATGGTACGCTCACCAGTTGCTTCCAAACCACTACATGGTATGCTCACCAGCTGTTTCCAAACCACTACATGGTACGCTCACCAGTTGCTTCCAAACCACTACATGGTGCGCTCACCAGCTGCTTCCAAACCACTACATGGTGCGCTCACCAGCTGTTTCCAAACCACTACATGGTACGCTCACCAGCGGCTTCCAAACCACTACATGGTATGCTCACCAGCTGCTTCCAAACCACTACATGGTACGCTCACCAGCTGCTTCCAAACCACTACATGGTACGCTCACCAGCTGTTTCCAAACCACTACATGGTACGCTCACCAGCTCTTTCCAAACCACTACATGGTACGCTCACCAGCTGTTTCCAAACCACTACATGGTACGCTCACCAGCTGTTTCCAAACCACTACATGGTATGCTCACCAGCTGTTTCCAAACCACTACATGGTACGCTCACCAGTTGCTTCCAAACCACTACATGGTATGCTCACCAGCTGTTTCCAAACCACTACATGGTACGCTCACCAGTTGCTTCCAAACCACTACATGGTGCGCTCACCAGCTGTTTCCAAACCACTACATGGTACGCTCACCAGTTGCTTCCAAACCACTACATGGTGCGCTCACCAGCTCTTTCCAAACCACTACATGGTACGCTCACCAGTTGCTTCCAAACCACTACATGGTGCGCTCACCAGCTGTTTCCAAACCACTACATGGTACGCTCACCAGCGGCTTCCAAACCACTACATGGTATGCTCACCAGCTGCTTCCAAACCACTACATGGTACGCTCACCAGCTGCTTCCAAACCACTACATGGTACACTCACCAGCTGTTTCCAAAAGGTACGCTCACCAGCTGTTTCCACACCACTACATGGTACGCTCACCAGCTTTTCGATGATAGGTCCCCTATTCCTCTTTCCTGATATCGCCCTCATAGTCACGTCACTCTCACTCATTCTCTATGCCGGGTGGTCTTCAGTATGCCGGCGGTCGGGCTCCCGGCGACCAGCATACCGGCGCTGGGAGCCCGACAGCCGGCATACCGACACTTATTCTCCCTCGTGGGGGTCCACGACCCCCCTAGAGGGAGAATAAAATAGTGTGGCGCGCGTAGCGTGGCGAGCGCAGCGAGCCCGCAAGGGGCTCATTTGCGCTCGCCACACTGTCGGTAAGCTGGCGGTCGGGCTCCCGGCGCCGGTATGCTGGTCGCCGGGAGCCCGACCGCCGGCATATCGTAGTGAACCCCTCTATGCCTTATTTCTCTACATCTTCGTCCCTACTTCTCTCCCTCTCTCTTTCCCTCATCCTCCCTCTCTCCTTTCTTTTCCCTTCTGAACCTCCCACGCATCTGATATTTCTAGCTGATTGGTTTTCTCCATGGATGGGTCGGCGATCTTCGGGTTTCGGTAGGCAATGTTTTTAATATTTTTGTTTGTGTTTATGCACTATGTTTTTGTTTTTTCTCTGTTTTCTTTCTTGATCTTTTTTATTGTATATTATACATTCCTCCTTGGGTGTTTATTACAACTCGGCACCTATAGTCCACTCTGATACATTTTACCAATTGCATAAATGGATTTCTTTATGAGCCTGTTTGCCTGCTATCCAGTACCCATTTATTATGATTGTATTCACTTTACTATTTTGGAATGATGGTTCTCCTTTACTGTTATATATTTTGTTTTGGAGGAAAATGAGAAAATTTTGAATACTGGCAAGGAGGTTGGGGACAGGATATTGGACTTCCACCGGTGTTGGACGGAGCTTGCAGGGACGCCTGGCTTTACTACACTCATGCTCGATTGTCTGCTTTGTTAAGTGGACTATTCCACCGGGTGAGAGTCCAGTACTACTGCCTCTGCAGTAGCGGATCTTGCCACGGGCAAGCAGGACTTTTGCCCGGGGCGCCGCCTTCCGGAGGGCGCCGCACCATGGCAAGATCCGCCACTGCTGTGCCCTCCGCTGCCCGCTGTGTCCCCCGGCTGTGCGGCTGTCACTGTGTCCCCTGTGAGGGGAACTAGGCGCTACGCGTCTAGTTTCCCTTCGTGGAGAGGACCTTTTGCTGTGCAGTGCGCGATGACATCATCGCGCACCGCTCAGCATTTAAGCGGCGCTACTGCTGTACAGGGGGCATAAATGACCACGCCCCCTGTATTAAGCTACACCCCCATTTCCTGCCCGGGGCGCAGAGAGGGCTCGAACCGGCCCTGTGCCTCTGTATATATTTTTTATTGTATTTGTGGATTAAATTATTGTATTACGCTATGGTGGAATTTTCCATTTCTTTTGAGGACACGTGACTGTAAATCCATGGTGGGATAAACCCTCTCAAAACACTTGCATTTTTGTCTACTTGTATTGTAGACCAACATTTATGGTAGGAGTCCATTTAACCATCGACATCCTGATAATTTCAGAACATATACTCCTTGCCCAATGAGGTTTTTCTCTTTTCTTTGAGGATAAATCTGAAGACGGAGGAAGCCTGGTCAGGACATTTCACTAAGAACAAGTGGCCATTGGGGGTATTTCAGCGCCGAGGGATTTTTCATTGGTGATATTGTTTTGCATACCAAGAACAAAGTCTGTATACCAGTGGTTCTCAAACTGTGTGTGCCTCGGGACACTTGCAGTGGTACCTTGGATTGATGGTCCAGGACCAATTCAAATTATTTATGGTCAATGTAATAGGCAAATCCATTGCTGGTAGCTGGCAATAATAAAATATGTGAACTAACAGAAACAAATCTCGTCCCTACTACATAACGGACCCTAAGGATGACATATAAACACAATTTACTTAATTTAATATTTTTTTCAAAATTTCTTAATAAGAACTTTCAGACTAGGGGGTGCCGTGAAAAAAATTCTGATACTCTAGGGTGCCGTGAGTCAAAAAAGTTTTGGAACCACAGCTGAATGCCTTTGAAAAGTCAATAGTTTGTGTTGTTTCTATTTCCTGTTAGTCATATATTGGTCATATATTTTTCTCCTCCATACATGATGCAAGCACAGTAAATACAGTACCTATATTCAAGAGATAAAAGTGCCCAAAGAACCAAATGTCACTATTATAGCACCATTCGCTGCTCTCGGAAAGGAGGGGTATTAGCTAACCCCTGGATAATGATTGCAAAATAGAAAAACTGAGTGCGCAAACAGAATTCTATAAAATTTTGCATTTATTCATATATTACAAATGTGAATAATCCCCTCACATAATTCAACAGACATAAATGATCACATTAATTATATCCATCTGCAGTCAGTATTAACAATGTATCTGCAACATTTGATGGACAGACGATCACTTCACAGCCGATAACCTGTTTGAAAGTGGAGCTGCTCATCCCAGATTCCTTGCCAGCAGAAGCCGTGGCTATTATTCCACAAACACTGCAAATACAGTACCTACCTATGTGACGAGACCCTTTCCCATCCAGCCAGTCCACATAGTCACACAGTCTATAGCAGCCAGCACCCGCACCTACACTGTCTCTGAGAGGCTTGACTATTCTGCTGATTGGTTCTGCTGGCAGTGGTGGCCAAAGTCTTGGGAGTGCTGCACCCAGCCCAGTGGTCCATGGTTTAAACATCAGCCATGTAGTGTCTGGTATTACCACCCGTCTGAACTCCGAACAGTCTGTCAGATTTCTGAACTGTCCACAGTAATCCTAGACAGATGGTAACCCTACTAAAGTCTATGGAAGTCTATGGAAGCATGTCTGCCATCAAAAATGGTGGGACCTTCTACAAATGAAACAGGTAGCCCCCCCTTCAGGTGCTTGTGATGAAGGGGGCAGAGACGTACATTGGGAGGGAAAGACATTAAGTGCTAGAGGTAAACATGGGGAGATG